>NC_081186.1:134261090-134535552 GCF_029867415.1 Vicia villosa | reverse complement strand
AGATAATCTTTGATTATCATTCTTTATCTGAGTAATTTCAGATTTCAAAAGATTAATTTCTCTATGTAAATCAGAGAGGGAAACAGGAGTTTCACGGACATTGGATTGGTGAAATCTGGATAAAACCTCACTTAATTGGTAAGGGGCTTCAATAATGATAGGAGATTCTTTTTTAGAATTTTCTTGAATCAAAACTTCAAGCATTTTTCTTTTAAGCTTATTGTCAGAGATAGATTCAATAGCTTTTATGGCTTCATCTTGTTCTGTAGTAAGAACATTAAGACCATTCATGTCAACAATAGACTTCCAGTAATCAATTTGATTACATTGACAGTTATTATTGTCAGAATCATCAGAGGAATAATCTGATGATGATTCATAAATCATGTTAATATCTTCATTAGAAGAATTAGTCTCTGATTCAGACTTAATTAAGCAAACTCTCTCAAGTTGAAAACGTAATTGCTCATCCTCAATTTCATTGAGAGCCCTTTTCGTCCAACATTGGTTTGCATAATGACCAGCTTTACCACATTTGTGGCAAGATACATCAAGCATCTTAGCTTTTCTTTTGCCTTTATGATTAAGAGGCTTATCTTTTGGTCTACTTTTATTAAAGTGACTCCTTCTCTTATTCTTTTTATAAGAATTTTTGTAACTATCCTTATTTTGATGAGATTTATTTCTGAATGTTTTTCCTTTCCTTTTCTTACTTTCTGAAGATTTTCCAAGATCAAAGGCAAATTGATCACAAAATTCACCCATTTGGTGTTTTTCAGAAAGTTTTTGTTTCTTAAGCTGATTTCTAAGCTTAATATCATTACATAAGGTTAATCCTTCATTAACACAAGTGCTAATAATTTGACCATAAGTAAGATCATGGTAATTAATATTTATCCCATCATTTTTACTTCTTAAAGAATTTCTCACCTTTTCAGAGAAGAAATGGGGTAATCCATCAATAAATTTGGCTTTCCAGTGAATGGAATTAGGAGTTTTTAATTGGTAAACCCTAGACAAAAAGGTATCTTTATACCATCTAAAATGTGTAAGAGAAGGACATCTTAGATTTTGAAGTAAAGTTTGAAGTTTCTCTCCAATAGGGACATTGTTTCCAACAAAATGTTGAAGGATAGAGAGACACGGTGTATAAACCGCATCTTCTTCACCTGTGGTGGCAATACTACTTGCTCCGGTTCCAGGATTTTCAGACTTAACTAATTTCTTATGGTTAAGAATATCTTTTTTCTGACTTTCAGTAATATAATTATCCCACCAGCCTCTTAATTGACCAACAAATCCAGTTGATATGAAAGAGGCAATTTCGCTGTCAGAATTTCCGTGCTGTTTACAAACAGTTGAATACATAATTATTCTATGTATTGTATCAACTATTTGCTTGTCATTTAAACCATCAATATTCCATTCATAAATGGCTTTTCCAGAATATGAATTCTGGTAGGGTTCAGGTTCCTCAAAAAGTACGTCTTGAGGAGAGGGACGTTTATAATAGTATTTTTCTAAGGGTTTAGAGCTATAAACAGGGTTTATCTCATTAGTATCTTGATTATTAATGTCTAAATCTGCAAACATATTTGCTAAATCATTGATGTCTTCTTCATTGGAAGAGTCTTGGTTAGTCATAACCGTTAAATGTAAATCTTTAAGCTTTTTCTCAAGAATGCGAACAAACTCATTACCATTTGTTTCCATTTTAAATCCTTCTATTGGAATAGGAGGTTGAATTATAGGGACATCTAATATTGTAGATGTAGAAGCTTGTTCTGGAGTATTAGGTTTATTAATAAGGTCAATAATAATTTTTTGACGTGCTATTTGTTTATTTAAAAGGTCTTTAATAGATAAAAGCTCTTTTTCTAGAGAAATAAATTGTTCTCCAAGACAAACAAGGTAGGCATTAGTATAATTGTTGGATCTAATTATGGAATTTAACTCTTTTAGAGTAATCTGATTTTGTTCAACCCTTTGTAATTGAAGGGTAAGATAAGGTGTAGCTTCAGTATGAGAACCCAAACTTATTGTTTGTTCTGGGGGAAAAGGAGATTCCATTTTTTCTCCTTGGATACTTTCCCAAGGTTTTTGAAGAACTAAAAGTTCGTCTTTTTTCATAAAAACCAATTCTTCTTTTTTGTTGGTTATATAGTAACTAATAAACCATTTGACAAAGGGAATGAAATCTTGGTTTATAGACATTTGAGTATAGTACTCTTTTTAAAACTTGCTAACATAGGAGCCGAAAAAGTTTTAAAAAACCATTCTCTAAATTGGGTGTATCTAGTATGCTGAAACTCGTCATTGACAAGGTTTCTTAGATTACTACCTGGAGAATAATCTAACATTATAACGGGAAGTCCATATCTGAGGGAGTAGGTGATTCTACTCTAGGAGGATTTGGTTTTTGATATATACCATGAGGAATTTTGTTTTCACTGAGTCTTATATTTTCAACAACTTCTATTTCTTCTCTTAATTGAGAAGTTGAAGGTCTAGCTAATTGACTGGGAGCAGAATAAAATTCATTTATAGAATTCACAGAATGTCTTCCAGACATGGATCTAGGTATTCTAATCATTCTTTTAGAGTTAAAATTTATCTCTAGATCTCCATCACTTGATTGGATTATTTGATCAACATCCTTATTAAGGATAGGTTCCGGTTCAATGGCCTGAGGGAGGTTCCAGGTTTCTGGAAAAGTAATTTCATCCCATTTAAGCAACCTATTAGTTGCAACATTAGAGGTAAGCAAATTTGTTTGAACTAAAGTAGTAGTTCCAGGAAACGATATTTGTTTAGCTTTAGGGTTTAATGTGGTAAGGACTTTGTAATAAACCCTATAACATATAGCCATAATTTCACTACCAGGTTTGAAATTGTAACCATTAGTATGAATAGTTAATTGGAGAGCGTCTAATAAATTTTTATCAGACATGGATAAGCTTATGTTGGGAGAGACATCAAAATAGACTGGTCCATGACACAGACTTGTTTCAATTAAAGCAGCTAAAGATTGTTTAAAATCTTTAAATCTACCGTCCCTAATATATCCTAGGATGCTAGTATTTAATCCTAGCAAGGTCAAAGGTTTAACAGCAACTTGTATTAAACCAACATGGATATAATTATAATTTTTAAAAGGAAGTAAATCCTTTTTTGTTAAAAGTTTGATTGTCTGAGTACTTTCAGAAATTTGAATAGTTTGTTCTAAACTTTTTACAGCAAAGCGAGATAATATATCTATTTTGCCAAATTTATAAATTTGATTTGAAGGTACTGATGGAATTGTCCATTTATTAAGTTTATCCAAATTTTTTGGATATTCCACAAGTTCTTCATGTTTAATCAAATTATTTTGATGATTATCATCATCAGAATCCATAAATATGGCTGGCTAAGGATGTTGTGGACGATTAGATATCTTAGGTAAAACTAAGTAGGTAAATATAACTCTTGTTCTTAGTACAAATATATCTAGGCAACAAATGATAAGTCATCTTTGCAAACAAAACATTGTTTAACTATCAACCCGAAGTGATAGAAGGATTTCTCCTAAATCAAAGATGTCCAATGTTTTTCAGCAAAAATTTCTTTTTAAAATCATCTTAACACTCCCTTTCCTGGGAAAAAACGATGAATATAAGAAAACACTAAAAAACATTTTCAGTTTTGAAAAAACCCTTACAACTTGTTGCCTTAATATAAATTTACTAATAACAAGCGAAAAACCTACATACTTAGTTTCTTCTAAGTTACCTAACCTTCCCCAACAAAAATTTTAGCCACTGATTTTCATAGACAAAAGTTGAATTCAGAAATATACCTTAGAAGAAACTTTTGTCTATGAAAATCAGTGGCTAAAATTTTTGTTGGGGAAGGTTAGGTAACTTAGAAGAAACTAAGTATGTAGGTTTTTCGCTTGTTATTAGTAAATTTATATTAAGGCAACAAGTTGTAAGGGTTTTTTCAAAACTGAAAATGTTTTTTAGTGTTTTCTTATATTCATCGTTTTTTCCCAGGAAAGGGAGTGTTAAGATGATTTTAAAAAGAAATTTTTGCTGAAAAACATTGGACATCTTTGATTTAGGAGAAATCCTTCTATCCCTTCGGGTTGATAGTTAAACAATGTTTTTGTTTGCAAAGATGACTTATCATTTGTTGCCTAGATATATTTGTACTAAGAACAAGAGTTATATTTACCTACTTAGTTTTACCTAAGATATCTAATCGTCCACAACATCCTTAGCCAGCCATATTTATGGATTCTGATGATGATAATCATCAAAATAATTTGATTAAACATGAAGAACTTGTGGAATATCCAAAAAATTTGGATAAACTTAATAAATGGACAATTCCATCAGTACCTTCAAATCAAATTTATAAATTTGGCAAAATAGATATATTATCTCGCTTTGCTGTAAAAAGTTTAGAACAAACTATTCAAATTTCTGAAAGTACTCAGACAATCAAACTTTTAACAAAAAAGGATTTACTTCCTTTTAAAAATTATAATTATATCCATGTTGGTTTAATACAAGTTGCTGTTAAACCTTTGACCTTGCTAGGATTAAATACTAGCATCCTAGGATATATTAGGGACGGTAGATTTAAAGATTTTAAACAATCTTTAGCTGCTTTAATTGAAACAAGTCTGTGTCATGGACCAGTCTATTTTGATGTCTCTCCCAACATAAGCTTATCCATGTCTGATAAAAATTTATTAGACGCTCTCCAATTAACTATTCATACTAATGGTTACAATTTCAAACCTGGTAGTGAAATTATGGCTATATGTTATAGGGTTTATTACAAAGTCCTTACCACATTAAACCCTAAAGCTAAACAAATATCGTTTCCTGGAACTACTACTTTAGTTCAAACAAATTTGCTTACCTCTAATGTTGCAACTAATAGGTTGCTTAAATGGGATGAAATTACTTTTCCAGAAACCTGGAACCTCCCTCAGGCCATTGAACCGGAACCTATCCTTAATAAGGATGTTGATCAAATAATCCAATCAAGTGATGGAGATCTAGAGATAAATTTTAACTCTAAAAGAATGATTAGAATACCTAGATCCATGTCTGGAAGACATTCTGTGAATTCTATAAATGAATTTTATTCTGCTCCCAGTCAATTAGCTAGACCTTCAACTTCTCAATTAAGAGAAGAAATAGAAGTTGTTGAAAATATAAGACTCAGTGAAAACAAAATTCCTCATGGTATATATCAAAAACCAAATCCTCCTAGAGTAGAATCACCTACTCCCTCAGATATGGACTTCCCGTTATAATGTTAGATTATTCTCCAGGTAGTAATCTAAGAAACCTTGTCAATGACGAGTTTCAGCATACTAGATACACCCAATTTAGAGAATGGTTTTTTAAAACTTTTTCGGCTCCTATGTTAGCAAGTTTTAAAGAAGAGTACTATACTCAAATGTCTATAAACCAAGATTTAATTCCCTTTGTCAAATGGTTTATTAGTTACTATATAACCAAACAAAAAGAAGAATTGGTTTTTATGAAAAAAGACGAACTTTTAGTTCTTCAAAAACCTTGGGAAAGTATCCAAGGAGAAAAAATGGAATCTCCTTTTCCCCCAGAACAAACAATAAGTTTGGGTTCTCATACTGAAGCTACACCTTATCTTACCCTTCAATTACAAAGGGTTGAACAAAATCAGATTACTCTAAAAGAGTTAAATTCCATAATTAGATCCAACAATTATACTAATGCCTACCTTGTTTGTCTTGGAGAACAATTTATTTCTCTAGAAAAAGAGCTTTTATCTATTAAAGACCTTTTAAATAAACAAATAGCACGTCAAAAAATTATTATTGACCTTATTAATAAACCTAATACTCCAGAACAAGCTTCTACATCTACAATATTAGATGTCCCTATAATTCAACCTCCTATTCCAATAGAAGGATTTAAAATGGAAACAAATGGTAATGAGTTTGTTCGCATTCTTGAGAAAAAGCTTAAAGATTTACATTTAACGGTTATGACTAACCAAGACTCTTCCAATGAAGAAGACATCAATGATTTAGCAAATATGTTTGCAGATTTAGACATTAATAATCAAGATACTAATGAGATAAACCCTGTTTATAGCTCTAAACCCTTAGAAAAATACTATTATAAACGTCCCTCTCCTCAAGACGTACTTTTTGAGGAACCTGAACCCTACCAGAATTCATATTCTGGAAAAGCCATTTATGAATGGAATATTGATGGTTTAAATGACAAGCAAATAGTTGATACAATACATAGAATAATTATGTATTCAACTGTTTGTAAACAGCACGGAAATTCTGACAGCGAAATTGCCTCTTTCATATCAACTGGATTTGTTGGTCAATTAAGAGGCTGGTGGGATAATTATATTACTGAAAGTCAGAAAAAAGATATTCTTAACCATAAGAAATTAGTTAAGTCTGAAAATCCTGGAACCGGAGCAAGTAGTATTGCCACCACAGGTGAAGAAGATGCGGTTTATACACCGTGTCTCTCTATCCTTCAACATTTTGTTGGAAACAATGTCCCTATTGGAGAGAAACTTCAAACTTTACTTCAAAATCTAAGATGTCCTTCTCTTACACATTTTAGATGGTATAAAGATACCTTTTTGTCTAGGGTTTACCAATTAAAAACTCCTAATTCCATTCACTGGAAAGCCAAATTTATTGATGGATTACCCCATTTCTTCTCTGAAAAGGTGAGAAATTCTTTAAGAAGTAAAAATGATGGGATAAATATTAATTACCATGATCTTACTTATGGTCAAATTATTAGCACTTGTGTTAATGAAGGATTAACCTTATGTAATGATATTAAGCTTAGAAATCAGCTTAAGAAACAAAAACTTTCTGAAAAACACCAAATGGGTGAATTTTGTGATCAATTTGCCTTTGATCTTGGAAAATCTTCAGAAAGTAAGAAAAGGAAAGGAAAAACATTCAGAAATAAATCTCATCAAAATAAGGATAGTTACAAAAATTCTTATAAAAAGAATAAGAGAAGGAGTCACTTTAATAAAAGTAGACCAAAAGATAAGCCTCTTAATCATAAAGGCAAAAGAAAAGCTAAGATGCTTGATGTATCTTGCCACAAATGTGGTAAAGCTGGTCATTATGCAAACCAATGTTGGACGAAAAGGGCTCTCAATGAAATTGAGGATGAGCAATTACGTTTTCAACTTGAGAAAGTTTGCTTAATTAAGTCTGAATCAGAGACTAATTCTTCTAATGAAGATATTAACATGATTTATGAATCATCATCAGATTATTCCTCTGATGATTCTGACAATAATAACTGTCAATGTAATCAAATTGATTACTGGAAGTCTATTGTTGACATGAATGGTCTTAATGTTCTTACTACAGAACAAGATGAAGCCATAAAAGCTATTGAATCTATCTCTGACAATAATCTTAAAAGAAAAATGCTTGAAGTTTTGATTCAAGAAAATTCTAAAAAAGAATCTCCTATCATTATTGAAGCCCCTTACCAATTAAGTGAGGTTTTATCCAGATTTCACCAATCCAATGTCCGTGAAACTCCTGTTTCCCTCTCTGATTTACATAGAGAAATTAATCTTTTGAAATCTGAAATTACTCAGATAAAGAATGATAATCAAAGATTATCTCAAAGGGTTTCCTTACTTGAAACAGGTAACCTTAAAGTTGAAGAAATATCTTCTACTAGCAGTCCTACTACTAATGATAGGTTTCTTACTCTTATTGATAGAGTAATTTCTCAAAAATGGTTTGTTAAAATAACTTTAGTTGTTAATAGAACATTTATCTTAGAAAATGAAGTTGCCCTTATTGATAGTGGCGCTGACCTTAATTGTCTTCAGGAAGGAATTGTTCCTACCAAGTATTATACAAAAACCACTCAAACCCTTGCCCAGGCTAGTGGTGACAAATTAACGGTTAATTATAAATTACCTAATACATATGTTTGTAATCAAGATATTTGCTTACCTACCCATTTTATCTTAGTAAAAAATATGACTCATAGAGTTATTCTGGGAACTCCGTTTTTAAATAGTATTATGCCTTTAATTAATGTAGACACTAAAGGCATCACTACCATGATTAATGGTAAGACAATCACTTTTGAATTTATTACTGACCCTCATATTAAAATTCTTAATGAAGTTAAAAGTATTCTTTTAAATAAAGAAAAACAATTAAGTTTTCTTAGAGAAGAAATTAGTTTATTAAATATTAATGAACAACTTAATAAAAATGAGATTAAAGAACAAATCAAATTGATTGAGCAACAGTTTAAAAATGAAGTGTGTAATGATTTACCAAATGCTTTTTGGGATAGAAAGAAACATGTTATTTCTTTACCTTATCTTGATGACTTTAACGAAAGTCAGATTCCCACCAAAGCTAGGCCAGCTCAAATGAACCATGAGTATTTGGAGCTATGCAAAAAGGAGATAGAATCTCTTTTAGAAAAAAAATTAATAAGAAAATCCAAATCTCCTTGGAGTTGTACAGCTTTTTATGTTAACAATGCTGCTGAAAAAGAACGTGGGGTCCCTAGACTTGTTATTAATTACAAGCCTCTTAATAAGGTGTTAAGATGGATTAGGTATCCTATTCCTAATAAAAAAGACCTTTTAGATAGATTAAACAATGCTTTAATCTTCTCTAAGTTTGATATGAAATCTGGTTATTGGCAAATTCAGATTAATGAATCTGATAAGTATAAAACTGCCTTTACCGTACCCTTTGGACATTATGAATGGAATGTCCTTCCTTTTGGCCTTAAAAATGCCCCTTCTGAATTTCAAAATATTATGAATGATATTTTTAATCCTTATACAGAATTTATAATTGTTTATATTGATGATGTTTTAGTTTTTTCTAAAACTATAGATCAACATATTAAACATTTGAAAATATTTAAAGGATTAATTAAACATAATGGATTAGTTATATCTGCTCCTAAAGTGAAAATTTTTCAAACTAAAGTTAGATTTTTGGGTCATGAAATTGACCAAGGAACAATAGTTCCTATACAAAGAAGTATTGAATTTGCTTCAAAATTCCCCAATATTATTACAGATAAGAAACAATTACAAAGATTCCTTGGTAGTCTTAATTATATAGCAGATTATTATGAAAATCTTGCTAAAGATACTGCCATATTACATGCTAGGCTTAGAAAAAATCCTGGCCCGTGGACTAATGAACATTCTCAGGCAGTCCAAAGAATCAAAAATAAGGTCAAATGTTTGCCTTGTTTATCTCTTGCTAATCCTAAGTATTTCAAAATTGTTGAAACTGACGCTTCAGACTTAGGCTATGGAGGAATCCTTAAACAGGTTATACCTGATACATCAAAAGAAGTATTAGTTAGATTTACTTCTGGAAAATGGAATCCTACTCAATCTAAGTATTCTACTATTAAGAAAGAAATTCTTTCTATTATAAAATGTATTTCAAAATTTCAAGATGATCTTCTTAATAAGAAATTCTTATTAAAAATTGATTGCAGCTCAGCTAAATCAATTATTGAAAAAGATGTTAAAAATCTTGTTGCTAAGCAAATTTTTGCTAGCTGGCAATCTCAATTATCTATGTTTGAGTTTGATATTCAACACATTAAAGGTGAAAATAATTCACTTGCTGACTACCTAACTCGTGAATTTTTGCAGGGAAAAAATGATGACCCCATATAGGGGAAGAGGCCGCGGCTATGGCCGTGGTGGAAGAGGGAGTAACAATATGTTACCCCAACCTGAATCAAACATTCCTCTAATAGGGGATTGGACTACAGTTTACAAAGGAAGAAAAATGCAGCAATTACCTGCATCTTCCTCAAAAAAGGAAGATATTGCTTCCTCATCTAATAAAAATACTTCCTACAAGGAAATTGCGGTTAATAACCCACCTCAAGAACAACTGGATTATTTTGAAAATCCAGTAACTAAAAAAATCATGTATGTTGATGAGGAAGATATTAAGATAAATCCAAATGATGGATGGTCTATCAAAACAAGATACCTCGAATCACGAGGATATCCAGGTCTTCATGGAAAATCTAGGCCTCACCTAGAAATTCTTTTGACTGTTACCGAATCGGTAACAATAACTCATCACTACCAAAACAATAACTGTCATACCCCAATTTTTGACCTAAGATACCACCTCATATCATTTGCATATGCATCATTTGCATCTCTAACAAATTGCATAGCTTGTGTTTGCTACTTGTGACTCAGCAGGATTTAATCAGGAAATCACTCATCAGTACAAGTAACAATCAATTAGGGTTTTGTTCTCCCTTCATCTCAAATGAATCATCTTCATCAACAATCAACATTTGGTCCTCAGAGATTCATTTCAACAAGCTCAAAGGCTCTGAACCAACCAGATTAGGGTTTTGACTGAAGGTAGCATACTCTTGACTTTTGCTCAGGATTTGACCCAATGACTTGGGACAAGACCTCAAGACCCCAAGTACCTCATTTTGACCTAATCCATTAGCTCAAGACATCTCCTACACAAAGATTGATCAGACAAATCCTCAGATCAGGGTTTTGAACTATCAGGGACTGAAATCAGGGATCACATTTGGGAAACCCTAAAAATCCCCAGGAAGTCAATCAAAGGTTTCAATCATCCTTAAATAATCCCTATGACAACATACAATGGAAATTACATCTCAATTCAAGATCCACAGTCATCAATTTCATCAGGTCGACAATTAGGGTTTTTGACCTAATTCACTGAACAACTGACTTTTTAATCAGGACATGGTGCCACAACTCAAACCATGGCTCAATATCCTCTAATGCTTCAATATGATCCATTCATACCATTCATTTAGTGAGGATAGCCTGTTTCATTTGAAATCTCCAGAAACGCGATTCGTCTGAAAAAGTCAACTGTACAAGATAACCATTGACTTTTGGGGAATTTTGGTCAACCATGACTTTTGAAGTTTTGAATCATCAATATATGATATATGAAGTCATTTGATCAAGAAAAATCAAGAAAATCAATCAAGAATCAAAAAGTCAAAAGTTTGACTTTTCATACTTAGAAAAATTTCTAAGTGTTTTTCATGGTTTTTTCCAAACTTTGGAAGGGAATTTCTCAAAATTTCACCTACAAACTGAAAAAAACTTCCAACATGAAAGTTGTAGATTTTGATCCAATGAACAACTTTGTCACATATAATTTTTTTCCAAAAGATCAACCATTTAAGAGATATGGAGCTTCAAAGTTAGTATCTTTTGAAAATTTCACTTAAAACCTCATTTTCTTCAAAGTTCATGGATCTTTTTCACCCACTTCCTTAAAGATCTTGAAGAAACTTTCAACTAGGGTTTTGAAGTGTGTAATATGAGCTTTCCAAAATGTCCAAGAGCATGAAAAAATTTGAAGTGTAGCTATGGTTTTGAATTTTGACATTAGTGAACTTTTCACTTGAAATTTCATGCCATTTTCACTAAGTTATGAGCCAATTTGCCAAATGATCCAAATAATGATGCATAGAGGCAATAATTGAAGATATTTTTCTGATTTGAGATCAGAATGGAAGAGGATAAGAAGCTTGAGTTTTAACCATGGTTTGGTCACTTTAACCATTTTGCATTAAATGTAAAAGATTCCTTTTTATCTCTTAAGCCAAATCACCAATTCTTGATCAACTTGCAAAGGTCTGAGTTCAGAACTCTTGGCCTATAAATAGAGATGCAAATCACTCTTCAAAACACACCAAAACCTCACAATTATAGGTTTTCTCTCTTCTTTCTTAGAATGCAAGTTTCTTAAGTTTCAAAGAGGTAGAAATGTCAACCTCCAAATCCTTGAAGCTATGGCCAAAATGATGATTCTAGCAAACCATAAACACCATATGGGATGTGTTTGAATCACTCATACACCCAAAAACACCTCAAAACTCAAAATCACTACCTCACTTCCATATTTGCATATATTGAACCTTATCATGCCAAAATCCATACCAAGCCATATCTGTCCAAACTAACACTTCCAACACCTCATATATGTCACATATGAACTATCCCAACACTCATCATCAATCAAAAACTTCAGAATCACCAAGCTCGATTCATACTTGAAGCAACTGCAGATCGGGTTCCACCAACTGATCCAGATGTTTTCAATCCACTCCAAGCATCCAGACACCTTCCATATGGTCCATTGAAGCTATCCAGATCATCAAACAACTTCTGTAACACCTCTATTGCAGAATTCGAATCCCAGCTTGGCCGTTTTTGAAGGTAAGTGCTATGAACTTCAAACTCATACATACATGCATCATAAATGAAAAATTGAGTTGCTATCTTGTTTCTGCACTATCACTGATCAATAGCCCTCAATCAATTTCACAATTCATCAATTATACACAATTTCAGATTGAATCATAGGATTAGGGTTCTTCGTATTCATCAGAAAACCAATGATCTTAGAGTGAAAATAAATGCAATTAAATGATACCATTGTGTTCCTCGTCCAAAACCGAGCAAGATAGACTATCTACTTGATCAAAACATTCCAGTTTCAAAGATTTTCAAAAATCAGTTGAAGGTGTGTTCTTGGCGCGTTTTTTTGGTTTGAAAAATTCAAATGTTTGTTTTCAAATATAATTAAATGGAAGCGTGTGAATAACAAGCTGCGCGCGCAGCTCAGTTGGAAAGTGTTTTGAGTTGTGAGAGAGAGGGCGTGGGTTCAAACCCTGGCAGGACCAAAACATTTTTTTTTGACACTATTTTCTTTCATTTTCTTTAACAACTTCACCAATTAATTTAACCAATCAAAATTCATTATTTTCACTTCATTTTTTGCATACTCTTTGTTTAATATACATATTTTATGAATACCAAAAAAAATCATCAAAAAAGATTTATTTAATACATTTTTAAATAGGTTTAAAATGACATGTTTTAAGTGTTTTTTAATACTTTAAAATATTGTTTTTCATTTGATTTTTAACCTAATCACTTGTAAATATTTTTTATGATCAAACCCTAATCATTTAGGTCTTAATTGAGTATTAAAACTTGTTTTAACTTAATTAAGTTGTTTTTTTTCAAAAAATTCAAATCGTTTTAAGACGAGCGATCGCGATTCGCTTTCAAAACGATAAACCATTTCTTTTTAACTGTTGATTAAATCTTTTTGACTAATCAATCAATTTTCAAAACGAAGTGGGGCCTCTCGAATATTAGAGAGTGTAAGTCCCATTTCTTTTCTTTTTTGTACAGTTTTTTAAACAATAAAACTTTTTCAAAATAACATCTTTTCAAACATTCAAATCATTTTCAAAACCATCCACCCTGTTTTATGAAAATAAAACAGGGGCCTCTCGAATATTAGAGAGTATAAGACCCACTCTTTTTTCTTTTATACAGTTTTTCTTTGTACAGAAAACTCTTTCAAAACAAAAAACTTTCAAACGGTTTTTCAAACCTCGCGTCTGTAAATAAAACAATCAACCATGTTTTATAAAAATACCATGGGCCTCCATGTAGGTATAAGTCCCAAGCCCTTTTGTACATACCCATTCCAGTACATGAAATTAGGTATTTCATTGTACGCCTTTTGTACATATCTCAATCTGCGTTTTTTTAACTTTGAATAACAAACCAAAAATGAAGGTTTCTTTAAATCTTCCCAAAAATACCATGGGCCTCCATGTAGGTATAAGTCCCAAGCCCTTTTGTGAATACCTGTTTACATAGCTTTGAATAAACTCAAGTGGACCTCTCCTCAAGTATAAGTCCCGAGCCCCCGTGTATTCAAATGGATCATGCTTACAGGTATATTTCCTTCATAAACTCCATTATACATACACACTTTGTCATATATATGTGCTTGTTCATACTTGTTCATGTTTGTTCATATGTGTGATATGTGTGCTTGTTCAACTTAGTACAACACTAGGTTCCCCATAGCCTCCTATTGGGCTTCGTGCAAAGAATCTCCCTAGTTTAGGTTAGGACATAGAGTATGGTTTCCCGGTGAAATCGCTCTAAGAGCTCAAACCAACTATACCATGCCTCCCCTTGGGCTTTGTACAAACGAGTGACCCTCCCATAGCCTCCTCTTGGGCTTACAATGCAAGGACCCTGGATTGTCCCTCCCATAGCCTCCTCTTGGGCTTACAATGCAAGGACCCTCGGATAGCCTCCTCTTGGGCTTCGTACAAGGACCCACGGGCTTCTTATAAGCATCCCCAATATCCAAAACAAATACCCTAGGAGATTAGACATTTATCATCTCTATGATAGGAGTATCTCTTCTATATCATCACAAACAATCAATCAATCAATCAACTTAACTTTTTTGCCACAAGGCTGGCTAATCAATCAAACCGTTTTGCCACCATACTGGCTGATTAATCAAAGTTTTTGTCACAAGGCTGACTTCATTGAAACTTTTGCCACAAGGCTGGCTGATTAATCAAAACTTTTTGTCACAAGGCTGACTTCATTGAAAGTTTTTGCCACAAGGCTGGTTAAACAAACAAAAAACATCTTTATCATTCTAAGCGCCATAAGTGGCATGGCCCAGGGCTTATAATGAAAAGATTTTCAAACAAAAACAAACAGATGTATGTGATGATATAGATTAGATACATCGAACATTTAGATGACATTTGTCTCTTTTCCTTTGCTTCCACTAGCATAAGTGGGAACTACGATTGCTCTGACTTTCTCAACATCCCTTTGAGAATACGTAGGCACAAGGTCGATCCTTGGCGAGCAAAACAAAACAAAAAAAAACATTCAAACCTTAGCACCCGTAGACCCCGAGCTACAGATGCTCTGATTCCCTCTAAGGGATATGTATGCAGAGGATCGCGATGATCTTTGCGAGCATAATCAAACAAACACCTTAGGTCCCACCTATTTCACAACAGAACCTCCACCGTAACATAGAATGAAAAACAATAAAGAATCCTATAGAGTACTATAGATACGTTGGGTGCTAATACCTTCCCTTCGTATAACCAACCCTCTTACCCAAGATCTCTCCCCCCACTTTTAGGTTATTGCAGCTTTTTTCCTTTTCCTACTTTGGAAATAATAAAAAGTTTGGTCGGAACAAAAGAAAAATCATTTTTTATGAGCACTCGAGCCCAAAGAAGGCATCAGGTGTCTCATCCCACAAAAAAGAGGAACAAAATGATTTTTCGCCCGCGACAGAAAAATGGCGACTCCACTGGGGACCATCTTTTTATTGTTTCCAAAGGAAGGGTTATTTCTAATTATTGTTTTTATTTTAATTTTTGTTACATGTGTGATTCTTTGGTTCTGTTGCTTGCGTGGTTCTGTTACAAGTGATACATTATGGACAAATCCTAACCCGGATTAAGTACACATAAGAAATTAGGTGGAGGGTATAGTCATGTACAGGCGTACGTGAGAATCCTTCCGCTCAGTGGAGGTTCCTTGTTGGTAATATATGTTTAGCATGTTTCGTAGCGAAAACATTATTGCTGCATTGAACTGTAGAAGCTGAGTTGGCCGTAGAACCCCAACCCATCCTGGCCTTATTAGGACGTGGTGCAGAAACGATCCAGGTGAAGACTTGGATAGTTGTCATGCGGAGAACCACACTCAGACGAGTTTTTCTTGAGAATATTACTGGCTCATGAGATGAATTGTGGAAAGCCGGTAATATCCGAAAGAAAAATGTAGACTCTGACGTATCAGTAGAACATGTTGTGCAGGTGATTAACTAGATCTATCCCATTTTTGGTTCTCTGACCTCATGCTCGTGACGCTGGACCTTTGAACTTGTGTGAATTACCATGTTTGTGTTACCATGTTTGTGTACCATGTTTGCGTTACCATGTTCGTATTACCATGTCTGTTTTACCATGTTTGAATATGTGGCATTCATGCATCCACGCATGCATACATTCATTAAAAAAAAAACCCATCTTTTTCCATAAAAAACATGATTTTTTCCAAAGATTTAGAGAAATTTTCTTTGCAAACATTAGGATTAAGTTATGGCAGAGGTAAAGAGGCATACCAAGAAATATGGTTTCAAAGCGCCTGATGTGGGAAAACTGATAGAGTTATCATCTTTTGTACAAGATCCTCCAGATTTTAGGAAAAGTTATGGAAAGCTTTTGCCTATCCTGAATACTTATGTTGATGAAGGACTTCTCAAAACTCTGGTTCAGTTCTATGATCCCGTCTACCGTTGTTTTACCTTTCCAGACTACCAGTTGGTACCGACCTTGGAAGAATATGCCAATCTTTTAGGTATTCCTGTGTCTGACAAAATACCCTTCAATGGTTTGGAAGCCATTCCTAAGTCACACGTCATTGCGGCAAGTATCCACTTGAAGAAATCTGAAGTAGAAAATAATTGGACTACCAAAGGAAACCTCCCAGGTTTAACTTCACACTTCCTGGTAAAGAAAGCCTTTGATTTCATCGAAACTGGTAGCATGATAGCCTTTGAAGCTGTACTAGCCTTGCTCATCTATGGGTTAGTTCTGTTTCCCAACGTCAACGACTTTGTTGATATCAATGCCATAAAGATCTTTCTGATTGGAAATCCTGTTCCGACTTTGCTTGGTGACATGTATTTCTCTGTTCATCATAGGAATCGCCAAGGCGGTGGAATCATTGTTTGTTGTGCACCTCTGTTGTTCCAATGGATTGTTTCACACTTACCTGAGTCTCCTATTTTCACAGAAAACCGAGAAGGCTTGCGTTGGTCTCGAAGACTTATGTCTCTTACTAATAATGATATCCGTTGGTATACCTTGGCTCACTGTGGTACAGAAACCATTGAAAGTTGTGGAGAGTTCGCCAACGTACCCCTCATTGGTACACAAGGAGGAATTAACTACAATTCGATTTTAGCCCGACGACAACTCGGGTATGCAAATTCAGCTAAACCCTTTGGTCTCGCAGTGGAATGCTACTTTTACAAAGAAGGGGATGATCCTCAAAGGTTGAAAACAAGAATGGTGAGAGCTTGGTACGACGTCCGATGGAAAGAAAAAGGTGAAGCGAGAAATTGCATTGCCGTGGACACCTATACCTGCTGGGTAAAGAGAAGAGCAAAGGAGTTTCAAATGCCTTATGTTTATGAAAAACCCATGTTCCCTGCAGTATCTCAATTGCCCAACATTCCCACTATGGAGGAATACCAAGACACTTTATCCAAGATGAGGATAGAGAAAGATGCTTGGGAAGAAAAGTTTCGTAAGACCGATGTGGAAAACAGAAGGTTGAAGAAACGAGTGAAAGATCACGAAGAAACTCTTTACCGTCAAGATGGATGGCTCATGAGCAAAGATGAGAAGATTCGTCAGAAAGACGCTGCAATCAAAAGGTACATCAAAGAAAGCAAGAGAAATCTTGAAGGTTCAACAAGCAACGCTCCAACTCCTGACGACTGGAAGAAAGTGGTTGACAAGCTGAGGACCGAAAAGGCCAAGTTGAAAGCTTATTATGGGAAAGAAATCATGAAGCTCAAGCTGCACAATGCATTTGGTTCTTCGTCTGATGAAGATGTTTAGGATTTGTTTAGATTTTCATGTATCATTTAATTCTGTAAGGAGCTACGCTCCAATGTTGTAACATTTTCCCATTATTTCAATAAAAGAACAGTTTGTGTACAAATGTTTGCAAGGAAATAATCTTTAAAATATTTGGAAAAATCATAAATTTCTTTTTGCATACATCATTCTGCATATCGAGTCTGTTGTATAGAGTCTTATCTTTTGGATCTTTCTCCATTAGATCGTCAAGCTGTCGCGTCTCAAAGTTTCTCGACCGCGCTCGCAATCAGATCACAGATACAATACTCGTTCAAGCAGAAGAAGAGTAATGGAACACTCTGAACAAGAGAATATTGAGCTTCGTGGTACAGTGACCACCCTTCAGGAAAAGTTGGAAAGTCTCACTACTCTGGTTGACTCCTTAATGGCCGCACAGAATCAGCCGCCGCCACCAAATAGTCAAGCAACAGTGACATCTGAGGTCACTACTCCAGTTTCTACAGTTGCATTCAGCATTCCATCTTTCTCCATGCCAGAAGGTTGGGGCACGCCTTTGAGCTTCGGTACAGGTTTCCGCCATAATGTCTCTGGGGTTCAAACATCCACAACTGAAGCGCCTGCTGCACAAAGTTCACTGTTCACTCCAAATCAGGGGGTAACTTTTTCTCAAGTCACTATGGCACTTTCTCAACCCACTATGACGGTTCCGACTCCTATGGTTCACACTGTTCCTTACGGAGACAATGAGATTTATCATGATCAGGGTGATAGCACAAATCAGCGAAGCCTTGTAGGAGATCTCCAAGAACAATTCAACAAGATGCAGCTAGAAGTCAAAGCTATTCGGGGAAAAGATTTGTTTGGAAAGAATGCCCAGGAACTATGTTTGGTTCCCAGTGTACAGATACCTGCTAAGTTCAAGGTCCCAGACTTTGAAAAGTACAAAGGTAGTTCTTATCCACAAAGTCATCTTGTGATGTACGCCAGAAAGATGTCTACTTATGCAGATAATCATCAGTTGCTTATCCATTACTTTCAAGACAGTTTGACTGGTGTCGCACTGAAGTGGTACACAGGCTTGGATAGCACTAATATTCGAACATTCAATGACCTAGGTGAGGCCTTTGTCCGACAGTACAAGTATAACTCGGATATGGCTCCAGACAGAGATCAGCTTCGATCCATGGCTCAGAAAGATCATGAAGCTTTTAAAGAATATGCCCAACGATGGAGAGAAACTGCTGCTCAGATTAATCCACCATTAAAAGAGAAAGAGATGACAAAGATCTTCTTGAATACTCTCAGTCCGTTTTATTATGAACGCATGATTGCTAGTGCTCCAAGTGATTTCACCGAAATGGTAAACATGGGTATGCGTCTAGAAGAAGGAGTCCGAACAGGACGTTTGTCTAAAGAAGGTGGATCTTCAAGTGGAACCAAAAAGTTTGGAAGTGGTTTCCCAAAGAAGAAAGAACAAAGTGTTGACATGGTATCCCAAGGGAGGCCAAGAGGAAACGTCAATCGTCAACGACAGGTTGCTGCTATCACACCAGTCGTTAACATAACACCAAATCCGGGATTTACTCCTCAGTTTCAGCAACAACAGCCTCGACAACAGGCTCAGCAGCTTAACAATAATCAGAATCGTGTACAAAGAGCTCCACAGTTTGATCCGATTCCAATGACCTACACAGAGTTGTACCCTGCTTTGATTGAAAGAGGTCTTGTTCAAACTAAAGAACCACCACCAGTACCTGAGAAACTCCCATGGTGGTACAAAGCTGAGGTCTCATGCCCTTATCATCAAGGAGCACCTGGCCATGATCTTGAGCATTGCATAGCTTTGAAATATGAAGTTCAGAGGTTGGTTAGATCTAATCTCCTCTCTTTCAGAAATTTGAATCCTAATGTGCAAGCAAATCCGCTGCCCAATCATGGAGGACATGTTGTAAACATGGTGTATGGATGTCCTGGTCCGTACCGAGTCTATAATATCAATTTCTCAAGAGCCGATTTGGTACAAATGCACGCCACTCTCTGTCGAGGGCCGAGTTTTCGCCAGCATCAATATGGTTCCTGTAGCATATGTTGTGTAGATCCTCATGGATGTTCGATTGTGAGAAGAGATCTCCAAGTGCTGTTGGATAATGGTACTATTCAGATCTACAGAAATAGGGATGAAAATGAAGTTAACATGATAGGATGTTATCCGCATGAGCTTTTAGTCTCAGATATCAACTCGGAAATGCCTACAGTTAACGTCATCGTTCCTCATTTCAACATGCCTGAGCGCGTGGAAGTTACTTACAACAAGCCGAAGGTTCCTGTTGCTCCTTTGATCATTTGTCTACCTGGATCTGTTCCTTATGACTCTGACAAGGCAGTTCCATACAATTACAGTGCAACAATGATAAAGAATGGACAAGAAGTTCCTTTACCTACTCTCTCATCCGTTGTAAACATTGCTGATGTAAGTCGTGTAACAAGAAGTGGACGTGTGTATACTCCACTACCTCCAAAGCAGCCTGTTACTCCTGCAACTGGGCAAAATCCTGTTGGTACACCAGTGGGGAATCCTGTGGAAACTCCTGTCAGTAATACGAACACTGATGTTGGTCAATCCAGTGGAACCAATGTCAATCCTGACTTTGATGAAATTTTGAAGCTCATCAAAAGAAGTGAATATAAGATTGTGGATCAGCTTATGCAGACTCCTTCAAAAATCTCGATACTTTCACTGCTGTTGAATTCAGAAGCCCACAGGGAAGCCCTAATGAGAGTTTTGGATCAAGCTTTTGTAGATCATGATGTGACGGTTGATCACTTTGATGGGATAATAGCCAACATAACAGCTTGTAACAATTTAAGCTTCTGTGATGAAGAACTCCCCGAGGAGGGTAAAAATCACAATCTTGCTTTGCACATTTCTATGAACTGTCAGTCGGACTCTTTGTCCAATGTGTTGGTAGACACTGGATCTTCCTTGAATGTTATGCCAAAGACGACCCTTGCTCGTTTGTCTTACCAAGGAATGCCTATGAAGTTCAGTGGTGTAGTAGGCAAAGCATTTGATGGATCGCGAAAATCAGTTATCGGCGAAGTCAACCTTCCCATGACAATTGGTCCACATACATTTCAAATCACTTTCCAAGTCATGGACATTCAAGCTGCTTATAGCTGTCTGTTAGGACGACCATGGATCCATGAAGCAGGGGCAGTAACTTCTACGCTCCATCAAAAGTTAAAATTTGTAACAAATGGAAAATTGGTAACAATAAGTGGGGAGCAAGCCTTGATGGTGAGCCATTTATCCAATTTCTCTTTCATTGGTGCTGATGATGTGGAAGGAACGCAGTTCCAAGGTCTCTCTTTAGAAGACGAGTCTTCCAAGAAGAAAGCATCGATCTCTTCTTACAAAGAGGCGGTAAAAGTAGTGAAAGATGGAACTACCACTGGCTGGGGGCAAGTTGTGATCCCTACCAAGAATGAAACTAGGGCAGGTCTCGGATGTTCACCAACATTCTCAAACTGCACCAAGAAGGATGAAACCCTTCGACCGATTAAAGAAACATTCATTAGTGGAGGATTCCTTAACCCAATTCCTCAAGAGGTTAATGTCCTTATCGAAGAATGCATCGAAGAAGGTCTCTCCGATGATGAAGAAGAATGGAAATGTTATCTCAATGACTCGGGATATATATCTCAGGAAGAACCATATCCTCCTTCGGAGAAATCCAAAGGCAAAGAAACTGAGACTGTTCCTGCAGAAATCTGGGACACCTTGGGACAACCAAGTGGAAGATATGATTATATGGTGAAATATACTGCACCTGAAAGTTCAAAGATTGCGATCGAAGATATCCAACCAACTGGATGGGGAGATTCCTTTGAATGCAATAGTCAACCAGGAGAGGCTTATCAGCCTTGTCAATTTTCTCAGCAACCTGAAATTACTGGAGATTTTGGATTCAATGCATCTACCAAGATTAACAATACTGAAGATGGTTATTATCACATAAATGCCATTTTTGAAGATGAAGGGGAAGATGGTCCCGCAGTTGACTCGGAAAGTGTCGCTGACAATGAGTCTCTTCATCCTGAAGACTGGGAAATACATCCTGAAAATTCTGAAGATTGTGACTCATCTTATGCTCTTCAAGAAGTAGAAGAAGACCATTTCAACTCTACAAAGAACAAGAGTGACAAACCAGGACCTTCAAATCCTGCTCAACCAGCGGTCAATGTCAATACTGAAGATAATTCTGAGGAGAATTTTCCTGAATACATAATACACAGAGGAGTTCGTTGCTACTGGAAAGCTGTCGACGTTCCGAATGTTGTTCGCCGCTCAAAGTAATCACCTCGCTGTTATTTTGACCTCCTGCCTGGCCCAAAGCAGAGAGATGTTTTATAGGGCTTCACTTTTAAATGTTCCGCCCAAATAACTTTGTGTATAGGGCTTTGTTTTTAAAAGTTTCCCTCTTTGTCCTGCCCAAGACAAATGAGTTTGTGTTTAGGGCTTTGTTTCAAAAAATGAATCATAAATAAAGCGTCATTTTGAATTCCCTACACTATGTGTTTTATTTTTTTGCTTTTTTCTGGAATTGGTAATCCTAAAAAACCAAAATAAAAAAAATAACCCAAAAAAACTTTTCAAAAAAAATCTGCATACACTCTTGCATTCATAAATTTTCTGAAATAAATATAAATCATATGTGCAGATTTACTATTGATAAACCCATTGAATGCAATAACCCTATGCCCTCTCCCAACTTTGAGTTTCCTGTGTTCGAAGCCGAAGAAGAGGAAGAAGAAGAGATCCCGGACGAGATCTCTCGATTACCTAAGCACGAGGAAAGAGCCATTCTGCCTCACAAAGAGCCTTTAGAAAAGATCAACTTGGGTTCTGAAGAAGACAAAAAAGAAGTGACCATTGGATCGCTGCTTGATACTGATGTCAAGAGTAAGTTGACAGACCTTCTCAAAGAATATGTTGACGTGTTTGCCTGGTCCTACCAAGACATGCCTGGGTTGGATACCAATATTGTTCAGCATTACTTGCCATTGAAGCCATAATGTCTGCCAGTTAAGCAGAAATTACGAAGGACTCACCCTGATATGGCTAACAAGATCAAAGTGGAAGTTCAAAAGCAACTCGACGCAGGTTTTCTTGTCACCTCAGAATATCCTCAATGGTTGGCTAACATAGTGCCAGTTCCGAAGAAAGATGGCAAAGTCAGAATGTGTGTTGACTACCGTGACTTGAACAAGGCCAGTCCAAAAGATGACTTTCCATTACCACATATTGACATGCTGGTTGATAACACTGCTAAGTTCAACGTCTTTTCCTTCATGGACGGGTTCTCCGGTTATAATCAGATCAAGATGGCTCCCGAAGATATGGAGAAGACATCTTTCATCACCCTATGGGGTACCTTTTGCTACAAAGTAATGCCGTTTGGATTGAAGAATGCAGGCGCAACTTACCAAAGGGCAATGACTACTCTCTTTCATGACATGATGCATAAAGAAATTGAAGTTTATGTGGACGACATGATAGTCAAGTCCAGCACAGAAGAAGAACATATTGAATACCTTTTGAAGTTGTTTCAACGACTAAGGAAATACCAGCTTCGCTTGAATCCTAACAAATGTACTTTTGGGGTTAGATCTGGAAAACTTTTGGGTTTCATTGTCAGCCAAAGAGGTATTGAAGTAGATCCCGACAAAGTCAGAGCTATTCAAGAGATGCCTGCACCAAAAACTGAAAAGCAAGTTAGAGGATTTCTCGGACGATTAAACTATATCTCCAGATTTATCTCTCAAATGACTGCTACATGTGGGCCGATTTTCAAGCTTCTCCGCAAAGATCAAGGGGTTGTATGGACTGAAGATTGCCAGAAAGCGTTTGACAGTATCAAGGAATACCTGTTAGAACCACCAATATTGATTCCTCCAGTTGAAGGGAGACCATTAATCATGTACCTTACCGTGTTGGAAGAATCCATGGGCTGTATGCTTGGACAGCAAGATGAAACCGGTAAGAAGTGTTAGAACAAGATTTGTTCTTATCAATTATCTTAGTTTTGATGATAACAATAATATGAATTTTGCTTAAGATAATATGGTACTCTAATCCAATGCAATTTCCCTTTCAGGAAATATATATAAAGAGTACGCATAATTCAGCGCTCAGAAGTTGTGTCTCAAATGGTTCAGCATGCAACATTAGAACATGGTCTGGCAAGACATCAGAAGATGGTCGAAGCAGAATCAGAACATGGGTCTATGGAAGCATCAGAAGAACATGAGATCAGAAGCACTGAAGATCAGAAGATGGTATCACGCAACAGAAGCACTTCAAGGTCAGAAGATCAGAAGATGCTATGCACCAAGCTGTTTGACTCTGATGATATTCAAACGTCGTATTCACAAACATCAGATCAGAAGGAAGTACAGGTGGCAGACTACGCTGACTGACAAAAGGAACGTTAAAGCTACTAAAGGCAACGTCAGTAGACACAGCGTGAACAAGGCTCGAGGTAGTTGACAAAAGCGTATAACATTAAATGCAATGCTGTACGGAACACGCAAAGCATTAAATGCACTCAACGGTCATCTTCTCAACGCCTATAAATATGAAGTTCTGATGAGAAGCAAGGTTAACGATTCTGCTCCAAGACAATTCAAATTAACTTGCTGAAACGCTGTTCAAATCAAAACTCAGAATCTTCATCTTCATCAAAGCTCACTACATTGCTGTTGTAATATATTAGTGAGATTAAGCTTAAACGATTAAGAGAAATATCACAGTTGTGATTATCGCTTTTAAGAAGCATTTGTAATACTCTTAGAATTACATTAAGTTGTAAGGAACTAGAGTGATCGTGTGATCAGTATACTCTAGGAAGTCTTAGCAGTTGGCTGAGCAGTTTGTAACTAGAGTGATCGTGTTGATCAGTAGACTCTAGAGAAAAGTCTTAGAGGGTATCTAAGCAGTTGTTCCTGGAGTGATCAGTGTGTGATCAGAAGACTCTGGAAGACTTAGTTGCGGACTAAGTGGAAAACCATTGTAATCCGTGCGATTAGTGGATTAAATCCTCAGTTGAGGTAAATCATCTCTGCGGGGGTGGACTGGAGTAGCTTCGTTAACAGCGAACCAGGATAAAAATAATTGTGCAATTTATTTTTATCGTCCAAGTTTTAAAGTCACACTTATTCAATCCCCCCCTTTCTAAGTGTTTTTCTATCCTTCAATTGGCATCAGAGCGCCGGTTCTAAGGTGCAAGCACTTAACCGTGTTTAGAAAAGATTCAGGAAGAGAAAAACGCTTCATTTAAAAGATGGTTGATGAAAGTGAAAAGACTACACCTACACCTGCATCTACATCTGGCTCTGCTGAGCAATACAACGGTAACAATGGTTATACTAGACCGCCGGTATTTGATGGTGAAAACTTTGAATACTGGAAAGATAAACTAGAAAGTTACTTTCTGGGTCTAGATGGTGATCTATGGGATCTTCTGATGGATGGTTACAAACATCCAGTAAATGCCAGTGGCGCAAAGCTGTCAAGGCAAGAAATGAATGATGATCAAAAGAAGCTTTTCAGGAATCATCATAAGTGCAGAACTGTTTTGCTGAATGCTATCTCTCATGCTGAGTATGAGAAGATATCTAACAGGGAAACGGCCTATGACATATATGAGTCCTTGAAAATGACTCATGAGGGAAATGCTCAAGTCAAGGAGACTAAAGCTCTAGCCTTAATCCAGAAGTATGAAGCCTTCAAGATGGAGGATGATGAAGACATTGAAAAGATGTTTTCGAGATTTCAAACTCTGACTGCTGGATTGAGAGTTCTTGACAAAGGATACACCAAGGCTGATCATGTAAAGAAGATCATCAGAAGCTTACCCAGAAGATGGGGTCCTATGGTGACTGCATTCAAGATTGCAAAGAATCTGAATGAAGTTTCTCTGGAAGAGCTTATCAGCGCCTTGAGAAGTCATGAAATAGAGCTGGACGCAAATGAGCCTCAAAAGAAAGGTAAGTCTATTGCATTAAAATCAAATATCAAGAAATGCACTAACGCTTTTCAGGCCAAAGAAGAAGATCCTGAAGAATCAGAATCTGAAGAAGAAGATGAACTGTCCATGATTTCCAGAAGGCTAAATCAACTCTGGAAGACCAAGCAAAGGAAGTTCAGAGGCTTCAGAAGTTCAAGGAAATTTGAACGTGGAGAATCTTCTGATGAAAGAAGATTTGATAAGAAGAAGGTCATGTGCTATGAATGCAATGAGCCTGGACACTACAAGAATGAATGTCCAAATCTTCAGAAGGAAAGTCCCAAGAAAAAGCTTCATAAGAAGAAAGGTCTTATGGCAACCTGGGATGAGTCAGAAGATGATTCAGAAGATGAGCAGGCCAACTGTGCGCTGATGGCGACAGAAGATGACGGATCAGAATCTACATCAGAATCAGATTCTGAAGAGGTATTTTCTGAACTTACTAGAGATGAGTTAGTTTCCGGATTAACTGAACTTCTGGAATCCAAGTCTCAGATTTGTATTAAATACAAAAAGCTGAAAAAGCTATTTGAATTTGAAACAAAGAGGCTTGAATTGGAAAATTCTGAATTGAAAGATAAACTTTTAAAATTATCCAATAATGTTGGATCTCCTTCTGATTCAGAAAAATCCACTCCTAGTCTAAACCATATTCTGAAAGAATATGATTTAAGTTTCAGGAAGTTCTTATCTAGAAGTATTGGCAGAAGTCAGCTAGCTTCTATGATATATGCTGTGTCTGGAAACAAAAGAGTTG
Source organism: Vicia villosa (assembly GCF_029867415.1). Lineage (NCBI taxonomy): Eukaryota > Viridiplantae > Streptophyta > Magnoliopsida > Fabales > Fabaceae > Vicia > Vicia villosa. Next base: position 134,509,177 of record NC_081186.1, on the reverse strand, counting down.
GCATTGGTTATGAGGGTGAAACCCCATACAAACTTGAACCTGTTGATGAAATGAAACTCACATACAAGCCATTGTATGATCAGTTCAAGTATGGCCACTCTCATGATATTAGGCACACTTCACATGCACAAAGTTTTCATATAACACACACCAAGAAGCATGTGACACAACCTAGGAAATATCATGAAACTCATATTAAAAATTATCATGCTGTTCCTCCTATTGCTTATAATGTCAAACCCAAGTTCAATCAGAACTTGAGAAAATCTAACAAGAAAGGACCCAAGAAAATGTGGGTACCTAAGGATAAGATTATTCCTATTGCAGATATCCTTGGCTGCAAGAAGGACAAAGCACAACATGTCATGGTACCTGGACTCTGGATGCTCACGACACATGACAGGAAGAAGGTCTATGTTCCAAGACCTGGTGCTTAAGTCTGGAGGAGAAGTCAAGTTCGGAGGAGATCAGAAGGGCAAGATAATTGGCTCTGGAACTATAAAGTCTGGTAACTCTCCTTCCATTTCTAATGTACTTCTTGTAGAAGGATTAACTCATAACCTCTTATCTATCAGTCAATTAAGTGACAATGGTTATGATATAATCTTCAATCAAAAGTCTTGCAAGGCTGTAAATCAGAAGGATGGCTCAATCCTATTTACAGGCAAGAGGAAGAACAACATTTATAAGACAGATCTGCAAGATCTTATGAGTCAGAAGGTGACTTGTCTTATGTCTGTTTCTGAAGAGCAGTGGGTCTGGCACAGGAGATTAGGTCATGCTAGTTTGAGAAAGATCTCTCAGATTAACAAACTGAATCTTGTCAGAGGACTCCCTAATCTGAAATTCCAATCAGATGCTCTTTGTGAAGCATGTCAGAAGGGCAAGTTCTCCAAACCTGCATTCAAGTCTAAGAATGTTGTCTCTACCTCAAGGCCATTAGAACTCTTGCACATTGATCTGTTTGGACCAGTCAAAACAGCATCTGTCAGAGGAAAGAAATATGGATTAGTCATCGTAGATGATTATAGCCGCTGGACGTGGGTAAAATTCTTGAAACACAAGGATGAGACTCATTCAGTGTTCTTTGATTTCTGCATTCAGATTCAATCTGAAAAAGAGTGTAAAATCATAAAGGTCAGAAGTGATCATGGTGGTGAATTTGAGAACAAATCCTTTGAAGAATTCTTCAAAGAAAATGGTATTGCCCATGATTTCTCTTGTCCTAGAACTCCACAGCAAAATGGGGTTGTAGAACGAAAGAATAGGACTCTGCAAGAAATGGCCAGAACCATGATCAATGAAACCAATATGGCTAAGCATTTCTGGGCAGAAGCAATAAACACTGCATGCTATATTCAGAATAGAATCTCTATCAGACCTATTCTAAATAAGACTCCCTATGAATTGTGGAAGAATAGAAAGCCCAACATTTCATATTTTCATCCTTTTGGATGTGTATGCTTTATTCTGAACACTAAAGATCATCTTGGTAAGTTTGATTCCAAAGCACAAAAATGTTTCCTTCTTGGATATTCTGAACGCTCAAAAGGCTACAGAGTATACAATACTGAAACATTGGTTGTAGAAGAATCAATCAATATCAGGTTTGATGATAAGCTTGGTTCTGAAAAACCAAAGCAGTTTGATAATTTTGCAGATTGTGATATTGACATATCAGAAGTTGTTGAGCCAAGAAGCAACGCATCAGAAGCAGAGCTTCTCAGAAGCAAAGAATCTGAAGATCAAGTATCAGCTTCTCTGGAGGATCTAAGCATATCTGAAGAACCATCTGTCAGAAGATCATCCAGACTCATCTCTGGTCATTCAGAAGATGTCATTCTTGGAAAGAAGGATGATCCAATCAGAACAAGAGCATTCCTTAAGAACAATGCAGACTGTCAATTAGGTCTTGTATCTTTGATCGAGCCAACTTCTGTTGATCATGCTCTAGAAGATCCAGACTGGATAATTGCTATGCAAGAAGAACTAAATCAGTTTACAAGGAATGATGTTTGGGATCTTGTTCCTAGACCAGATGGATTCAATATTATTGGCACAAAATGGGTCTTCAGAAACAAGCTCAGTGAAAAAGGTGAAGTGATAAGGAACAAAGCCAGACTGGTGGCTCAGGGTTATAGTCAGCAAGAAGGGATTGACTATACAGAAACCTTTGCACCAGTGGCCAGGTTAGAGTCTATTCGTCTATTAATTTCTTTTGCCACTCAACATAACATCACTCTCTATCAGATGGATGTTAAGAGTGCCTTCTTAAATGGTTATATAGATGAAGAAGTTTATGTCCATCAACCTCCTGGTTTTGAAGACTCTATGTCTCCGAATCATGTGTTTAAACTAAAGAAATCATTATATGGATTGAAGCAGGCTCCCAGAGCTTGGTATGAACGCTTAAGTTCTTTCCTTCTGGATAATGGTTTCACTAGAGGAAAAGTGGACACTACTCTCTTTTGTAAAACCTTTAAAAGGGATATTTTAATTTGTCAAATATATGTAGATGATATTATTTTTGGAACATCTAATGCTACACTTGGAAAGGAGTTTGCTGAGTCTATGCAGGCTGAGTTTGAAATGAGCATGATGGGAGAACTCAAGTACTTCCTTGGAATACAAATAAATCAAACATCAGAAGGAACGTATGTTCACCAAACCAAGTATGTGAAGGAACTCCTGAAGAAGTTTAATCTTCTGGACTGCAAAGAAGCCAAAACTCCTATGCATCCAACATGCATCCTAGGTAAGGATGAGGTAAGTAAGAAGGTAGATCAGAAGTTATACAGAGGTATGATTGGATCTCTCCTATATCTGACTGCTTCTAGACCTGACATTCTGTTCAGTGTTTGTTTGTGTGCTAGATTCCAATCAGATCCTAGAGAATCTCATTTAACTGCTGTTAAGAGAATTCTAAGGTATCTGAAAGGTACTACTAATGTTGGTTTAGTTTACAGAAAATCTAAAGAATACAACTTAGTAGGATTCTGTGATGCTGATTATGCTGGAGACAGAATTGAAAGAAAAAGTACTTCAGGAAGTTGCCAATTTCTTGGAAGTCATTTGATCTCCTGGTACAGCAAGAAGCAAGCAACTATTGCTCTATCAACAACAGAAGCAGAATATGTCGCTGCTGCTGGCTGTAGTACACAGATGCTCTGGATGAAGAGTCAGTTGGAAGATTATCAGATATTTGAGAGTAACATTCCTATATTCTGTGATAATACTTCTGCTATATGTTTATCTAAGAATCCTATTCTTCATTCAAAAGCTAAACATATTGAGATAAAACATCATTTCATAAGGGACTATGTTCAGAAGGGTGTTATATCTTTAAACTTTGTTGATACAGACCATCAATGGGCTGATATCTTTACAAAACCCCTGGCTGAAGATAGGTTTAAGTTCATTCTGAAGAACATCAGTATGGATTTATGCCCAGAATGAGAAGATGAGAAGTTCTCATGTATGAGTATCTTCTGAAATGAATGTGGAACATTTTTTTTAATCAGAAGTTCTGATTGAATTCTTTTAGAAATTATGATTCGGTTATTACTAACGTTTCATTGTCTAAGTTGATTCAGAACCTCTTTTAAAGCAAAACAGCTGTTACGTTTTATCTCGGGATGGTAAACCTGTCGTTACTATTCATGGATAAGCGCGCGTGCAGTTGAAGGGACGCCGACCATAGGTAACTGTGCTAGTCACCTCATTTGTCTTTATTATCTCTCCTCACGTCACGTAACATTAAATGCTAGTCATCATTCGTTTCATTTTATTTTCTTTTAAATACTCTTCAAAAGGGTTTTTGGTTTCCTATCTCTTTGTTTTCCTCTTAAAGTTTTTTTTCTCTCTCTCTCTCTCTCTCGTTTTTCATTTCTTCTCTCAAAACCTAGCGTTCACCCTAAGTCTGTTGTAGCTCCATGACTCAAAGGCGACAGATCTCTGTGCATCTCGGGATGGCTCTTCTAATACCTCTCAAGTCAGATCCTTCTTTGATGTTGTTATCAACTTTCATCCAAAGACAGAAGACTTTCTTGAGTTGTGGGAAGATAGGCTCAACGTCTATGTTGAGGGAAAGCCCCGTTTGCAACATTAGCTCTCTGTCTGTGAACTGTCCCTCACTTCCTCCTTGGTTCTGGGATCTCTCCTACAGTGGAGGTTTCAGTCTGGAAGACAAGAAGTCCTCCGGGATTCTTGATGGGTTGACACAGAGCGTGTCTAGCTAGGGTTCTGTTTTTAATTTTTGTAGTGATTTCCTCTTTGGAAATCCTTTTTTGTATTTGCTAGGAATGTTTCTCATCTTGTTAAACATAGGAACTTCTTGTAATATCTTTTGATTATCAATGAAAAGTTTCTTTGTGTTTTGCATTCCAGTAAATGTTTTCTTTTGTCGTTTTATACATCTGAATCTTTTTAAATTTTCTTTTTGATGTTATGACAAAAAGGGGGAGAAGATAAATGATAAATGATTTGATTAAATCTATCAGTTGCTGGGTAAAAGCTCCCACACATTCACTAACAAGAACTGCAAGTTCTATATGGTTTAAGTGTTTTGCAGGTACAGAGAAGTGAGGTAAATCTTCAGAAGCAAACACTAGAAGCAAAACCATAAGAAGCGTTATTCTGTAAAAGGAATAAGCTCTTGGAAACTGAAGCAAGCTGAGTGCTGTCAAGCTTCAGAAATCAGAAGCAAGAAAGAAGAATGAATCAGAAGCACTGATAATAGAATTTGAATATCATTGTCTATCCTGTTCTGACAAAATTCTATTTGCTCTGATACATATAATGTTATGGCTCTGATACATTATTTGCTCTGATACATTATTTCAGCCTATATGGCTCTGATACATATAATGTGTTCAAACATACATTTTATGTTCTAACTCGTTCATGCTGACTTTTGTCGTTTAGTTTTTGTTCTGTAACATTTCAGGATGTAGAGATGCTCTGATGATGCTCTGGTACATTCAACAATGTTCTGATACAAATCTAGCATGAAGTGATGTTGGTAGACATTCAAAGTTCTGAAGCTATCCGAGGGAAGCAGAAATCAGAAGATGTGAATGTTCTAAAAGATCCAGAAAACTCAAGTTCTGAAGCTGTCCTGAATGGAAGCAGAAGTCAGAAGCTGTGAATGTTCTGAAGATCAAAGAAATTCAAGTTCTGAAGCTGTCCACGATGGAAGCAGGAATCAGAAGCTGTGAGTGTTCTAAGGATCTAAAGAAATTCAAGTTCTGAAGCTGTCCAATGGAAGCAGAAGTCAGAAGCTATGAATTCTCTGAAGGCAGAAGCTTATATGATCGTCTCTACCGAAATAATCAGGGAAGTCTTTTATCAAAGTTCTTCGAGTATTTATTTCAGGGGGAGATTATTTATCTCAGGGGGAGATTGTTAATCTCAGGGGGAGACATATTCATATGCTTATGCTATAGCTGTGTAATTTGTCTTTTGCCGTCTACTCTTTCTGATCGCAAATTCATATCATTTATATATGTTTTGTCATCATCAAAAAGGGGGAGATTGTTAGAACAAGATTTGTTCTTATCAATTATCTTAGTTTTGATGATAACAATAATATGAATTTTGCTTAAGATAATATGGTACTCTAATCCAATGCAATTTCCCTTTCAGGAAATATATATAAAGAGTACGCATAATTCAGCGCTCAGAAGTTGTGTCTCAAATGGTTCAGCATGCAACATCAGAACATGGTCTGGCAAGACATCAGAAGATGGTCGAAGCAGAATCAGAACATGGGTCTATGGAAGCATCAGAAGAACATGAGATCAGAAGCACTGAAGATCAGAAGATGGTATCACGCAACAGAAGCACTTCAAGGTCAGAAGATCAGAAGATGCTATGCACCAAGCTGTTTGACTCTGATGATATTCAAACGTCGTATTCACAAACATCAGATCAGAAGGAAGTACAGGTGGCAGACTACGCTGACTGACAAAAGGAACGTTAAAGCTACTAAAGGCAACGTCAGTAGACACAGCGTGAACAAGGCTCGAGGTAGTTGACAAAAGCGTATAACATTAAATGCAATGCTGTACGGAACACGCAAAGCATTAAATGCACTCAACGGTCATCTTCTCAACGCCTATAAATATGAAGTTCTGATGAGAAGCAAGGTTAACGATTCTGCTCCAAGACAATTCAAATTAACTTGCTGAAACGCTGTTCAAATCAAAACTCAGAATCTTCATCTTCATCAAAGCTCACTACATTGCTGTTGTAATATATTAGTGAGATTAAGCTTAAACGATTAAGAGAAATATCACAATTGTGATTATCGCTTTTAAGAAGCATTTGTAATACTCTTAGAATTACATTAAGTTGTAAGGAACTAGAGTGATCGTGTGATCAGTATACTCTAGGAAGTCTTAGCAGTTGGCTGAGCAGTTTGTAACTAGAGTGATCGTGTTGATCAGTAGACTCTAGAGAAAAGTCTTAGAGGGTATCTAAGCAGTTGTTCCTGGAGTGATCAGTGTGTGATCAGAAGACTCTGGAAGACTTAGTTGCGGACTAAGTGGAAAACCATTGTAATCCGTGCGATTAGTGGATTAAATCCTCAGTTGAGGTAAATCATCTCTGCGGGGGTGGACTGGAGTAGCTTCGCTAACAGCGAACCAGGATAAAAATAATTGTGCAATTTATTTTTATCGTCCAAGTTTTAAAGTCACACTTATTCAATCCCCCCCTTTCTAAGTGTTTTTCTATCCTTCAAGAAGGAGCATGCCATCTATTACTTGAGTAAGAAATTCACAGACTGTGAGTCTCGTTACTCCATGCTCGAAAAAACATGTTGTGCTTTGGCTTGGGCTTCAAAACGTCTCCGCCAATACATGATCAACAATACTACTTGGTTAATCTCCAAAATGGATCCGATCAAGTACGTCTTTGAAAAGCCTGCCTTAACAGGAAGGATTGCCCGATGGCAAATGCTGTTATCCGAATATGACATTGAATACCGTGCTCAAAAAGCAGTCAAAGGAAGCATTCTCGCCGATCACTTGGCGCATCAACCAATTAATGAATATCAATCTCTCAAGTTTGACTTTCCTGATGAAGATGTCTTGTACTTGAAGATGAAAGATTGTGACGAACCGTTACCAGAAGAAGGTCCTGAGCCTGGATCAAGATGGGGCCTAATTTTCGATGGAGCAGTAAACGCTTTTGGCAATGGAATTGGGGCAATCATCATCACTCCCAAGGGTACTCATATCCCGTTCTCCGCCAGATTGCTATTTGATTGCACCAACAACATCGCAGAATATGAAGCTTGTATCATGGGTCTCGAAGAAGCCATTGACTTAAGGATCAAGATCCTCGACATATATGGAGATTCAGCCCTTGTGATCAACCAAATCAAAGACAAATGGGAAACTTACCACCCTGGCTTGATTCCCTACAGAGATTATGCAAGACGTCTGTTGACTTTCTTCAACCAGGTTGAATTGCATCATATACCTCGAGATCAGAATCGAATGGTAGACGCTTTAGCTACTCTATCTTCCATGTTCAAAGTCAATCACTGGAATGATATGCCTACAGTCAGAATCACGCGCCTTGAAAGGCCCGCCTATGTGTTTGCAACTGAAGCAGTCATCGATGATAAACCGTGGTTTCACGACATCAAACGCTTCCTTCAAACTCAAGAGTACCCGCTTGGGGCATCAAACAAAGATAAGAAAACTCTAAGGAGACTCTCTGGCAGTTTCTTCCTGAACGGAGATGTGCTATACAAAAGAAACTTCGACATGGTTTTGCTCAGATGCGTGGACAGACACGAAGCAGACATGTTAATGCATGAAGTGCATGAAGGGTCCTTTGGAACTCATTCAAATGGGCATGCAATGTCCAAGAAAATGTTAAGAGCTGGATACTATTGGTTGACAATGGAATCTGATTGTTATAAACACGTGAAGAGATGTCACAAGTGCCAGATCTACGCAGATAAGATCCATGTGCCACCGACTCTACTCAACGTTCTCTCATCTCCATGGCCTTTTTCCATGTGGGGGATCGACATGATTGGAATGATCGAACCAAAAGCTTCAAACGGTCATCGTTTCATCTTAGTGGCAATTGATTACTTCACCAAATGGGTCGAAGCAGCATCTTACGCCAATGTTACAAGACAAGTGGTTGTGAGGTTTATCAAGAATAACATCATTTGCCGATATGGTGTTCCCAGCAAGATCATTACTGATAATGGTTCAAATTTGAACAACAAGATGATGAAAGAATTATGTGAGGAATTCAAGATTGAGCATCATAACTCTTCTCCTTACAGGCCAAAAATGAACGGCGCCGTCGAAGCTGCCAACAAGAACATTAAGAAGATCATCCAGAAAATGGTCGTCACTTACAAAGACTGGCATGAAATGCTGCCATTTGCTTTACATGGGTACCGTACTTCAGTGCGTACTTCGACAGGGGCAACTCCCTTTTCTCTAGTATACGGCATGGAAACTGTGCTCCCCGTAGAAGTTGAAATCCCATCAATGAGAGTCCTCATGGAGACTAAGTTATCAGAGGCTGAATGGTGTCAAAGCAGATACGATCAGTTGAACTTAATCGAAGAAAAACGTATGACCGCTCTATGCCATGGACAGTTATACCAAGCAAGGATGAAACAAGCTTTTAACAAAAAGGTTCGACCTCGTGAATTTCAAGAAGGCGACCTCGTGCTTAAAAAGATCTTGTCTTTTCAACCAGATTCTAGGGGCAAATGGTCTCCTAATTACGAAGGCCCGTATGTTGTCAAAAGAACATTTTCTGGTGGCGCCATGATTCTTACAACCATGGATGGTGATGAACTCCCACATCCTGTGAATGCTGATGCAGTCAAGAAATACTTTGTCTAAAAAAAAATAAATAAAAAAATACAAAAGAACAGCTCGGTAAGTCGAAAACCCGCAAAGGGCGACTTAGGCAAAAATGAGCGTCTCGGTGGACTGAAAACCCGAAAGGGCGGTCCAGGCAAAAATTAGAGACAATAAACAAAAAAATTCATCCTGGTAGATTGAAAACCTGAAAGGGCAATCTAGGCAAAAATTAGGGATTTATGACAAAGTAACTGCGTCAGTCCGTACTTCGTCACCTGAAGGGTCTTTTTCATCAAAGGAACTTCGATCAAATCATCGCCAATCTGAAGCAACAAGCACAGTTGGAACTCAAAGTTGTTAAGGGAATAGTGGTTATTGCTTTCAATGTAGCCTTTTCCGCATAATTACCATTTCCAACTTTTGTAAATACTCCATGGAATCACGCCTTTAGCTGATTTCCATCCTATTAAATAAATTTGAGCCTTGTGCCCATTTGTTTGCAATCTTTAATTTCTTTCAGCTTGCAAAATGACGCTTTAATTGTGTTATTCGCTTTTGAAACAAAAAAGAAAAAAATAAGTTTTAAATGAATTTACTTCACTTTTCTTTTTCAAAATAAAAGCGAAACTTTCCTTTGAGTTGTGAACAACAGAAGGAACATCAACAGCAATCTCCATAGGATAAATCAAAGATTATGATAGGAAAAGCTCTTCTATCCCCAGTGAAGAAGCTCTTCTATCCCCAGTGAAGAAGCTCTTCTATCCCCATTGAAGAAGGTCTTTTATCCCCAGTGAAGAAGATTTTCCATCTCCAGTGAGGAGGTTCTTCCATCTCAATAAGGAAAAATGCTTATCTTCCCCAGAGAAGTTTAAAGCACGCAACACCATTCATCACCTGTGTTATCTACACCGTGTTGAAGAACATTTGCCAAGTATCTGGTTGTATTGCGACGTCGGTCCCTCTCCAGTATACTTCTTTGTCTGTCAGTATTGTCAGCATGCATGCTACATTCATGACATTCATCATTCATACATATTTGCATCATTTATGCATTCTTGCATTTTTCAATGTCTGCTTAAAATCACTTGTTTAGGATATATCTATCCCAAAAAAGTAGAAGAAAAAGAAAAGAAAAAAAAAGAAAAAGGAAGAGAAAAAAAAAGAAAAAGAAAAAAAAGAAACAAGTATGGGCGTGTCATCTCTCCAGTAGGCTGTCACCCATAAGCAGAAATAACATCCTTTCTTTCTCCAGTTCCCCGCTGAGATCATTCCTCGTGGAAGAAGGTTGCTTTAGTTTCTCCTCTCAAAACAAAGGAGAGAATCCCCAGTTGAGTTCATTCCTCATGAGTACAAAGTCTTGTTTGACTGTCTCTTTCCAATTCATTCTTGGTTAGAACCCTGTCTTTACCAAAGATTCAAATTCCGATTCCTCAAACAGAGTCGTGAAAAAATAGACAATAAGCAATAGCCTCGTCATCAGAGCAGCTTATGTCTCTTTCAAAAGATTCTTCCTATCTAGGAAATCAATCATGAAGACCATTTGACAATTAGGGCCTTATTACTGTTCACAAGGCTGAATAACCAGTAATTTCCCTAGCAAAGTCTCCAGGATCATTTTATCACTCGGCTGATAATTGATCATGTCTTCAAAACCACTATCACGAGGCTGGTAGTCGGTAACCTTTTGTTCTGGTTATATTATTTAACATGTCTATCACCATGCTGATAGTCGGTAATATTAACCGAACCTTTGAAACTCTTTTTACCATGTCAAGTCTATCACAATGCTGATAGTCGGTAATACAGTTTCATACCTTTCACCTTCGCATTATTAAACAAGTATATCCCCATGCTGATAGTCGATAATGTCGATAGGTAAGCTTTTCTTACAAAGCTATCATTCCCCGGTGAAGCATACACTTGCTTTCCCGAAAAGACAAAACGGATTCTCTTCCTAAAACGGATTGAGACATCCTTCTCGATCTCTTGTCCCCAGTGGAGTCAGTTCTTGATATCCCCTCGGTAAAGACATCCTTGCATCATTCGCAATTTTGGTATCTTAGGTCCAAAATTCGCGTCTTCTGATATTTAAGTCTCTTCCACCCTATCAAAACGAAGATTTTCAATCTTCATGTCTCAGGTTGAAGAAAATTAAATAGGGGCATCTGTCATACCCCAATTTTTGACCTAAGATACCACCTCATATCATTTGCATATGCATCATTTGCATCTCTAACAAATTGCATAGCTTGTGTTTGCTACTTGTGACTCAGCAGGATTTAATCAGGAAATCACTCATCAGTACAAGTAACAATCAATTAGGGTTTTGTTCTCCCTTCATCTCAAATGAATCATCTTCATCAACAATCAACATTTGGTCCTCAGAGATTCATTTCAACAAGCTCAAAGGCTCTGAACCAACCAGATTAGGGTTTTGACTGAAGGTAGCATACTCTTGACTTTTGCTCAGGATTTGACCCAATGACTTGGGACAAGACCTCAAGACCCCAAGTACCTCATTTTGACCTAATCCATTAGCTCAAGACATCTCCTACACAAAGATTGATCAGACAAATCCTCAGATCAGGGTTTTGAACTATCAGGGACTGAAATCAGGGATCACATTTGGGAAACCCTAAAAATCCCCAGGAAGTCAATCAAAGGTTTCAATCATCCTTAAATAATCCCTATGACAACATACAATGGAAATTACATCTCAATTCAAGATCCACAGTCATCAATTTCATCAGGTCGACAATTAGGGTTTTTGACCTAATTCACTGAACAACTGACTTTTTAATCAGGACATGGTGCCACAACTCAAACCATGGCTCAATATCCTCTAATGCTTCAATATGATCCATTCATACCATTCATTTGGTGAGGATAGCCTGTTTCATTTGAAATCTCCAGAAACGCGATTCGTCTGAAAAAGTCAACTGTACAAGATAACCATTGACTTTTGGGGAATTTTGGTCAACCATGACTTTTGAAGTTTTGAATCATCAATATATGATATATGAAGTCATTTGATCAAGAAAAATCAAGAAAATCAATCAAGAATCAAAAAGTCAAAAGTTTGACTTTTCATACTTAGAAAAATTTCTAAGTGTTTTTCATGGTTTTTTCCAAACTTTGGAAGGGAATTTCTCAAAATTTCACCTACAAACTGAAAAAAACTTTCAACATGAAAGTTGTAGATTTTGATCCAATGAACAACTTTGTCACATATAATTTTTTTCCAAAAGATCAACCATTTAAGAGATATGGAGCTTCAAAGTTAGTATCTTTTGAAAATTTCACTTAAAACCTCATTTTCTTCAAAGTTCATGGATCTTTTTCACCCACTTCCTTAAAGATCTTGAAGAAACTTTCAACTAGGGTTTTGAAGTGTGTAATATGAGCTTTCCAAAATGTCCAAGAGCATGAAAAAATTTGAAGTGTAGCTATGGTTTTGAATTTTGACATTAGTGAACTTTTCACTTGAAATTTCATGCCATTTTCACTAAGTTATGAGCCAATTTGCCAAATGATCCAAATAATGATGCATAGAGGCAATAATTGAAGATATTTTTCTGATTTGAGATCAGAATGGAAGAGGATAAGAAGCTTGAGTTTTAACCATGGTTTGGTCACTTTAACCATTTTGCATTAAATGTAAAAGATTCCTTTTTATCTCTTAAGCCAAATCACCAATTCTTGATCAACTTGCAAAGGTCTGAGTTCAGAACTCTTGGCCTATAAATAGAGATGCAAATCACTCTTCAAAACACACCAAAACCTCACAATTATAGGTTTTCTCTCTTCTTTCTTAGAATGCAAGTTTCTTAAGTTTCAAAGAGGTAGAAATGTCAACCTCCAAATCCTTGAAGCTATGGCCAAAATGATGATTCTAGCAAACCATAAACACCATATGGGATGTGTTTGAATCACTCATACACCCAAAAACACCTCAAAACTCAAAATCACTACCTCACTTCCATATTTGCATATATTGAACCTTATCATGCCAAAATCCATACCAAGCCATATCTGTCCAAACTAACACTTCCAACACCTCATATATGTCACATATGAACTATCCCAACACTCATCATCAATCAAAAACTTCAGAATCACCAAGCTCGATTCATACTTGAAGCAATTGCAGATCGGGTTCCACCAACTGATCCAGATGTTTTCAATCCACTCCAAGCATCCAGACACCTTCCATATGGTCCATTGAAGCTATCCAGATCATCAAACAACTTCTGTAACACCTCTATTGCAGAATTCGAATCCCAGCTTGGCCGTTTTTGAAGGTAAGTGCTATGAACTTCAAACTCATACATACATGCATCATAAATGAAAAATTGAGTTGCTATCTTGTTTCTGCACTATCACTGATCAATAGCCCTCAATCAATTTCACAATTCATCAATTATACACAATTTCAGATTGAATCATAGGATTAGGGTTCTTCGTGTTCATCAGAAAACCAATGATCTTAGAGTGAAAATAAATGCAATTAAATGATACCATTGTGTTCCTCGTCCAAAACCGAGCAAGATAGACTATCTACTTGATCAAAACATTCCAGTTTCAAAGATTTTCAAAAATCAGTTGAAGGTGTGTTCTTGGCGCGTTTTTTTGGTTTGAAAAATTCAAATGTTTGTTTTCAAATATAATTAAATGGAAGCGTGTGAATAACAAGCTGCGCGCGCAGCTCAGTTGGCAAGTGTTTTGAGTTGTGAGAGAGAGGGCGTGGGTTCAAACCCTGGCAGGACCAAAACATTTTTTTTTGACACTATTTTCTTTCATTTTCTTTAACAACTTCACCAATTAATTTAACCAATCAAAATTCATTATTTTCACTTCATTTTTTGCATACTCTTTGTTTAATATACATATTTTATGAATACCAAAAAAAATCATCAAAAAAGATTTATTTAATACATTTTTAAATAGGTTTAAAATGACATGTTTTAAGTGTTTTTTAATACTTTAAAATATTGTTTTTCATTTGATTTTTAACCTAATCACTTGTAAATATTTTTTATGATCAAACCCTAATCATTTAGGTCTTAATTGAGTATTAAAACTTGTTTTAACTTAATTAAGTTGTTTTTTTTCAAAAAATTCAAATCGTTTTAAGACGAGCGATCGCGATTCTCTTTCAAAACGATAAACCATTTCTTTTTAACTGTTGATTAAATCTTTTTGACTAATCAATCAATTTTCAAAACGAAGTGGGGCCTCTCGAATATTAGAGAGTGTAAGTCCCATTTCTTTTCTTTTTTGTACAGTTTTTTAAACAATAAAACTTTTTCAAAATAAAATCTTTTCAAACATTCAAATCATTTTCAAAACCATCCACCCTGTTTTATGAAAATAAAACAGGGGCCTCTCGAATATTAGAGAGTATAAGACCCACTCTTTTTTCTTTTATACAGTTTTTCTTTGTACAGAAAACTCTTTCAAAACAAAAAACTTTCAAACGGTTTTTCAAACCTCGCGTCTGTAAATAAAACAATCAACCATGTTTTATAAAAATACCATGGGCCTCCATGTAGGTATAAGTCCCAAGCCCTTTTGTACATACCCATTCCAGTACATGAAATTAGGTATTTCATTGTACGCCTTTTGTACATATCTCAATCTGCGTTTTTTTAACTTTGAATAACAAACCAAAAATGAAGGTTTCTTTAAATCTTCCCAAAAATACCATGGGCCTCCATGTAGGTATAAGTCCCAAGCCCTTTTGTGAATACCTGTTTACATAGCTTTGAATAAACTCAAGTGGACCTCTCCTCAAGTATAAGTCCCGAGCCCCCGTGTATTCAAATGGATCATGCTTACAGGTATATTTCCTTCATAAACTCCATTATACATACACACTTTGTCATATATATGTGCTTGTTCATACTTGTTCATGTTTGTTCATATGTGTGATATGTGTGCTTGTTCAACTTAGTACAACACTAGGTTCCCCATAGCCTCCTATTGGGCTTCGTGCAAAGAATCTCCCTAGTTTAGGTTAGGACATAGAGTATGGTTTCCCGGTGAAATCGCTCTAAGAGCTCAAACCAACTATACCATGCCTCCCCTTGGGCTTTGTACAAACGAGTGACCCTCCCATAGCCTCCTCTTGGGCTTACAATGCAAGGACCCTGGATTGTCCCTCCCATAGCCTCCTCTTGGGCTTACAATGCAAGGACCCTCGGATAGCCTCCTCTTGGGCTTCGTACAAGGACCCACGGGCTTCTTATAAGCATCCCCAATATCCAAAACAAATACCCTAGGAGATTAGACATTTATCATCTCTATGATAGGAGTATCTCTTCTATATCATCACAAACAATCAATCAATCAATCAACTTAACTTTTTTGCCACAAGGCTGGCTAATCAATCAAACCGTTTTGCCACCATACTGGCTGATTAATCAAAGTTTTTGTCACAAGGCTGACTTCATTGAAACTTTTGCCACAAGGCTGGCTGATTAATCAAAACTTTTTGTCACAAGGCTGACTTCATTGAAAGTTTTTGCCACAAGGCTGGTTAAACAAACAAAAAACATCTTTATCATTCTAAGCGCCATAAGTGGCATGGCCCAGGGCTTATAATGAAAAGATTTTCAAACAAAAACAAACAGATGTATGTGATGATATAGATTAGATACATCGAACATTTAGATGACATTTGTCTCTTTTCCTTTGCTTCCACTAGCATAAGTGGGAACTACGATTGCTCTGACTTTCTCAACATCCCTTTGAGAATACGTAGGCACAAGGTCGATCCTTGGCGAGCAAAACAAAACAAAAAAAAACATTCAAACCTTAGCACCCGTAGACCCCGAGCTACAGATGCTCTGATTCCCTCTAAGGGATATGTATGCAGAGGATCGCGATGATCTTTGCGAGCATAATCAAACAAACACCTTAGGTCCCACCTATTTCACAACAGAACCTCCACCGTAACATAGAATGAAAAACAATAAAGAATCCTATAGAGTACTATAGATACGTTGGGTGCTAATACCTTCCCTTCGTATAACCAACCCTCTTACCCAAGATCTCTCCCCCCACTTTTAGGTTATTGCAGCTTTTTTCCTTTTCCTACTTTGGAAATAATAAAAAGTTTGGTCGGAACAAAAGAAAAATCATTTTTTATGGGCACTCGAGCCCAAAGAAGGCATCAGGTGTCTCATCCCACAAAAAAAAGGAACAAAACGATTTTTCGCCCGCGACAATAACCCCGAAAGTTTTATAAACTTCAGTAAATGCCATATTAATAAAATCTTGTTACCAAGAGAATGGGGTCTCAACCCAAATGGTGAAAAAGCAATAAGAATTGTTGAAGGAAAGTATATTTACTTTAATTATTGGTACTATGTCCAAGCTTTTACTCAAGCTTTTTATTACCAAAATCCTAAGAATAAGCATTCATGGTTCTTCTCTATTAATCCAGAATTGATTAATAGACCAGTACCAAATTGGTTTTATGAATGGTGGACAAAATTTGGTCCGTCTTTGGAAATATTACCCAAAGAAAAACTTGACTTGTACAACCCCTGGTGTGATAATAGTCCACTTATCATAAATATTTTATCTGAAAATTTAATCACAGGTCAATGTCCATTTTTATTCTTTGCTAAATTTCAGATTCCTTGGATATGGAGATGGTCTATCACCATGTCACAAGATAAATTCAATATTCCCATTTTAGAAAGAAATTTCTTTTATAAATGGTGGAACAAGATGAGTTCCGAAGAGATCCAAAATAAAATTATTATGATTCAAGCAGCCATAGCTGAAGATCAAAATAAAAAAGCCAAAGAGCAAAATTCCCAACAAATGTCCATGGGAAATTTGAAGAATTTCTTCCAAAGAAAATATCCAAATGAAACAGAAGAAGAAATTATGGTTAGAACGCTGGATTATATGAAGAATCAATTCTTCTCCACTTTTCCAACAAAAACATCAAGAGATGAAAATTCATCTATGAAGACTAGCTCTTCTATGGGATCCATGGATTCCAATAATTTTGATTGTTTGGCAGGAGAAACCCAAGCAGAGGACCCTACTGCTGAAGATTTTTGGGATGCCATGATTCAATCCATGGCCCAAAAGGCAAAGGATAAAGCCAAAAGATAGTAGAATCTCAAGACATAGAGAAATGGACAAGAAAGCATCTTTTCTTGTTGGCCATTTCAAAAACCAAGTCAAGATGAGAATCTTATCTTATGGGAAAAAACAATGCTAAAGACAAAAGCAAAGATAGGAAGGAATCTTATCTCGGTAAAAGGCCCATGCAAGCATCTTTTGTTGGACCATGCAAGCATCTTTTGGAATAGTAACAGAAAATTTCCTGCTTTTGTAAGATAGTTTGTTTTTTGTGAATTATTATTGTGTCGATGGGGCCCAATGTGTACCCGGCATTAATAATTCTTCTATGTTTTTGTAACCGGCTATCGTAGGTAGCTTTTACCGGCTTGAATAGTAAGCCTTTGTATCCCTAAGTAAGATCATGGGGCCCAATGTGATCACAAAAATCACCCATTTGGTGTTTTTCAGAAAGTTTTTGTTTCTTAAGCTGATTTCTAAGCTTAATATCATTACATAAGGTTAATCCTTCATTAACACAAGTGCTAATAATTTGACCATAAGTAAGATCATGGTAATTAATATTTATCCCATCATTTTTACTTCTTAAAGAATTTCTCACCTTTTCAGAGAAGAAATGGGGTAATCCATCAATAAATTTGGCTTTCCAGTGAATGGAATTAGGAGTTTTTAATTGGTAAACCCTAGACAAAAAGGTATCTTTATACCATCTAAAATGTGTAAGAGAAGGACATCTTAGATTTTGAAGTAAAGTTTGAAGTTTCTCTCCAATAGGGACATTGTTTCCAACAAAATGTTGAAGGATAGAGAGACACAGTGTATAAACCGCATCTTCTTCACCTGTGGTGGCAATACTACTTGCTCCGGTTCCAGGATTTTCAGACTTAACTAATTTCTTATGGTTAAGAATATCTTTTTTCTGACTTTCAATAATATAATTATCCCACCAGCCTCTTAATTGACCAACAAATCCAGTTGATATGAAAGAGGCAATTTCGCTGTCAGAATTTCCGTGCTGTTTACAAACAGTTGAATACATAATTATTCTATGTATTGTATCAACTATTTGCTTGTCATTTAAACCATCAATATTCCATTCATAAATGGATTTTCCAGAATATGAATTCTGGTAGGGTTCAGGTTCCTCAAAAAGTACGTCTTGAGGAGAGGGACGTTTATAATAGTATTTTTCTAAGGGTTTAGAGCTATAAACAGGGTTTATCTCATTAGTATCTTGATTATTAATGTCTAAATCTGCAAACATATTTGCTAAATCATTGATGTCTTCTTCATTGGAAGAGTCTTGGTTAGTCATAACCGTTAAATGTAAATCTTTAAGCTTTTTCTCAAGAATGCGAACAAACTCATTACCATTTGTTTCCATTTTAAATCCTTCTATTGGAATAGGAGGTTGAATTATAGGGACATCTAATATTGTAGATGTAGAAGCTTGTTCTGGAGTATTAGGTTTATTAATAAGGTCAATAATAATTTTTTGACGTGCTATTTGTTTATTTAAAAGGTCTTTAATAGATAAAAGCTCTTTTTCTAGAGAAATAAATTGTTCTCCAAGACAAACAAGGTAGGCATTAGTATAATTGTTGGATCTAATTATGGAATTTAACTCTTTTAGAGTAATCTGATTTTGTTCAACCCTTTGTAATTGAAGGGTAAGATAAGGTGTAGCTTCAGTATGAGAACCCAAACTTATTGTTTGTTCTGGGGGAAAAGGAGATTCCATTTTTTCTCCTTGGATACTTTCCCAAGGTTTTTGAAGAACTAAAAGTTCGTCTTTTTTCATAAAAACCAATTCTTCTTTTTGTTTGGTTATATAGTAACTAATAAACCATTTGACAAAGGGAATGAAATCTTGGTTTATAGACATTTGAGTATAGTACTCTTCTTTAAAACTTGCTAACATAGGAGCCGAAAAAGTTTTAAAAAACCATTCTCTAAATTGGGTGTATCTAGTATGCTGAAACTCGTCATTGACAAGGTTTCTTAGATTACTACCTGGAGAATAATCTAACATTATAACGGGAAGTCCATATCTGAGGGAGTAGGTGATTCTACTCTAGGAGGATTTGGTTTTTGATATATACCATGAGGAATTTTGTTTTCACTGAGTCTTATATTTTCAACAACTTCTATTTCTTCTCTTAATTGAGAAGTTGAAGGTCTAGCTAATTGACTGGGAGCAGAATAAAATTCATTTATAGAATTCACAGAATGTCTTCCAGACATGGATCTAGGTATTCTAATCATTCTTTTAGAGTTAAAATTTATCTCTAGATCTCCATCACTTGATTGGATTATTTGATCAACATCCTTATTAAGGATAGGTTCCGGTTCAATGGCCTGAGGGAGGTTCCAGGTTTCTAGAAAAGTAATTTCATCCCATTTAAGCAACCTATTAGTTGCAACATTAGAGGTAAGCAAATTTGTTTGAACTAAAGTAGTAGTTCCAGGAAACGATATTTGTTTAGCTTTAGGGTTTAATGTGGTAAGGACTTTGTAATAAACCCTATAACATATAGCCATAATTTCACTACCAGGTTTGAAATTGTAACCATTAGTATGAATAGTTAATTGGAGAGCGTCTAATAAATTTTTATCAGACATGGATAAGCTTATGTTGGGAGAGACATCAAAATAGACTGGTCCATGACACAGACTTGTTTCAATTAAAGCAGCTAAAGATTGTTTAAAATCTTTACATCTACCGTCCCTAATATATCCTAGGATGCTAGTATTTAATCCTAGCAAGGTCAAAGGTTTAACAGCAACTTGTATTAAACCAACATGGATATAATTATAATTTTTAAAAGGAAGTAAATCCTTTTTTGTTAAAAGTTTGATTGTCTGAGTACTTTCAGAAATTTGAATAGTTTGTTCTAAACTTTTTACAGCAAAACGAGATAATATATCTATTTTGCCAAATTTATAAATTTGATTTGAAGGTACTGATGGAATTGTCCATTTATTAAGTTTATCCAAATTTTTTGGATATTCCACAAGTTCTTCATGTTTAATCAAATTATTTTGATGATTATCATCATCAGAATCCATAAATATGGCTGGCTAAGGATGTTGTGGACGATTAGATACCTTAGGTAAAACTAAGTAGGTAAATATAACTCTTGTTCTTAGTACAAATATATCTAGGCAACAAATGATAAGTCATCTTTGCAAACAAAAACATTGTTTAACTATCAACCCGAAGGGATAGAAGGATTTCTCCTAAATCAAAGATGTCCAATGTTTTTCAGCAAAAATTTCTTTTTAAAATCATCTTAACACTCCCTTTCTTGGGAAAAAACGATGAATATAAGAAAACACTAAAAAACATTTTCAGTTTTGAAAAAACCCTTACAACTTGTTGCCTTAATATAAATTTACTAATAACAAGCGAAAAACCTACATACTTAGTTTCTTCTAAGTTACCTAACCTTCCCCAACAAAAATTTTAGCCACTGATTTTCATAGACAAAAGTTGAATTCAGAAATATACCTTAGGTTTTAACCAGGTGATATATATATATATATATATATATATATATATATATATATATATATATATATATATATATATGGCCAAAAGAAGACAAACATAACGTCACTCACGGAAATATTTTTTTTCAACCAAAATTATTATTATTTTCTTCTTTTCTATTTTCTTTAATATGCTTTTTCTTCTCATCTCTCTTTATTTTCTTTTGCCTTT
The DNA here is from genome assembly GCF_029867415.1 of Vicia villosa. Taxonomy (NCBI): domain Eukaryota; kingdom Viridiplantae; phylum Streptophyta; class Magnoliopsida; order Fabales; family Fabaceae; genus Vicia; species Vicia villosa. Next base: position 134,488,504 of record NC_081186.1, on the reverse strand, counting down.
GCATTTTCTTTCTCTCACAACTAGTAATAAACCCGTACGTTCGCACGGATTCTAGTACGGGACGCGCATTTGTTTCAGATGTATATTTTTTAATAGAAAAATATCTGATACTCGTGAAAAAAAATAATAATTGAATGTATAGAAAAATGTCTGATACCCGTGAAAAAATAATAATTGAATGTATAGAAAAATATCTGGTACCCGTGAAAAAACTATAATTGAGTGTTTAGAAAAATGTCTGGTACCCGTAAAAGATTTTTTCAATTATTGCCTAATTATATAAATTTCAATAATTGATACATCTTTTTCTCTTATTTAGATGAGTAGTATTTTTTTCATGTTTTTTTTTGTTGCTTTCGCACTGGTTCCGACCTACTTAATAGATCGACTAATCCGGCTCGTGCTACGGAGGCACGTGCACTGGCCAAGCGTTGTTTCTGTCAGGAATCAAACTCGGTATTCTTCGAATACCTAAATTTTTATAAACGAAACATTATAATGATTATTATGATGATATAAATTTCGATAAGCCAACATTCAAAGTGATAAATATAATCCCAAATTCATAGTGATCGTATGGCATATTTTAATAGTATAAATTAATGATATAAATTCTTAGTAATCACAAGGCATTATTTTAATTATTTTAATGATATGAATTAAAGATTTTAAAATTCAATCATATTGTTTATTTCATGACACTTAATTGAGTGCTATTAATCTCATTCAATAAATTTAAAAATAATAATAATATAACTTTATTATTAATATTATTTATTGCAAGCTAGAGGAAAATATATTTTATTATTTTAAATTCACTTTAACATAGTCAATTAAATTAAAAGAATTTTAAAATCTAATCATTAATGTTTATTTCATGACACGTAATTGAGTGCTATTAATCTCATTTTACAAATTCAAAAAAATAATAAGATCACTTTATTATAATATTAATATTATTTATTGCAGATTAGATTGAGATGAATATATAATAGTAGTAGACCTCTAAAACTATGTACTATTCACTGAGCTAATGATGTATGTTGTAGCTGGCTGACATTGATTACACAGGATGTCGCGAAAATTGAATAATAACTCATAGGTTGAATATATCTAGTAGCCAATAGGTTATACTTTTAAGACATAAAAATGAAAAAAGTACTATAAAAAAATTGACAGCGATGCTATTAAAGATTGGGGATTTGACCCCTTATATATATATATATATATATATATATATATATATATATATATATATATATATATATATATATATATATATATATATATATAAAGTTAAAAGTCTATTTTATACAAAATCAACACAATATTAATACTATAGGTAATGACAATTTAAATTTATTTATATACTGAAATTATGTTTTTTATATAGTATAGTTCTACATGCCATTTTATGTTGTTTTTTTTAGAATTTGAATCCTAATGAGATGTTTTTTAAAGGGTAAAAACATATCATTTAACATAAGTAGAAAAAGATATTTTGTCAGATTTTGCAAGATTTTCTCACAGACACATAAAAAAGTGGTAGAAATATAATAAAAAAAACTTCAATAGAATAGATAATTTTTAATATAGAAGACTTATAAAGTATGATCTGTTTCTAAATTTAAATTTCATTCACAAATTTTTGTGTAGTTAATATTAAAATAATTATATTATCATATTTTCATGTGTTTTTCATATTATCATAAATTAGTTTTATAAAAAAGTAATTAAATATTTCCAAATATTATCATATATTCATATATTTTTATGATATCAACTATTTCCAAATATTATCCTATTTTCAAATATTTCCACATTACCATAAATTGCCATAAATTGTGATACTAAAAATTTTCATTTAAATATTTCTCATATTATCATAAATTGTATTTAGCATTATATATATATATATATATATATATATATATATATATATATATATATATATATATATATATATATATATATGGCATTTTTATTTATAGTAAAAGGCTGCAATTAATTTTTTCTTCAATTATTTTAAATAATATCACTTTATTATTAATATTATTTATTGCAAGCTAGAGGAAAAAAATATTTTACTATTATAAAGTCACTTTAACATAGTCAATTAAATTAAAAGGATTTTAAAATCTAATCATTAATGTATATTTCATGACACCTAATTGAGTGCTATTAATCTCATTTTACAAAGTCAAAAAAATAATATGATCACTTTATTATAATATTAATATTATTTATTGCAAATTAGATTGAGATGAGTATATAATAGTATTAGACCGCTAAAACTGTGTACTATTCACAAAGCTCATGATTTAAGTTGTAGCTGGCTAACATCGATTACACACGATGGTGCAAAAATTGAACAATAACTCATAGGTTGAATATATCTAGTAGTCAATAGATTATACTTTTAAGACATAAAAATGAAAAAAGTACTATAAAAAAAGATTGAGAGCGAGGCTATTAAAGATTGGGGATTTGACCCCTTATATATATATATATATATATATATATATATATATATATATATATATATATATATATATATATATATATATATATATATATATATATATATGAGGAGGGTTATATTGACTCCAAGAGTAAGTGTTCAACACTTACTCCAAATCATAACCATTGATTATCATTAATTCAACGATTTTAATTAAAGTTTTATATAAAAAATATAACCCTCCTCTCTCTCTCTCTCTATATATATATATATATATATATATATATATATATATATATATATATATATATATATATATATATATATATATATATATAAAGTTAAAAGTTTATTTTATATAAAAACCAACCAACATAATATTACTACTATAGGTAATGACAATTTAAATTTATTTATATACTGAAATGATATTTTTTATATAGTATAGTTCTACATGCCATTTTATGTTGTTTTTTTAGAATTTGAATCGTAATGAGATATATTTTAAAGGGTTAAAACATATCTTTTAACAGAAGTAGAAAAAGATATTTTGTCAGATTATGCAAGATTTTCTCACAAACACATAAAAAAGTGGTAGAAATATATTTAAAAAAAAACTTCAATAGAATAGATAATTTTTAATATAGAAGACTTATAAAGTACTAATCTGTTTCTAAATTTAAATTTCATTCACAAATTTTTGTGTACTTAATATTAAAATAATTATATTATCATATTTTCATGTGTTTTTCATATTATCATAAATTAGTTTTATAAAAAAGTAATTAAATATTTCCAAATATTATCATATATTCATATATTTTTATGATATCAACTATTTCCAAATATTATCATATTCTCAAATATTTTTATGATATCAAATATTTCTCACATTACCATAAATTGAATTTAACATTATTTATTATATATATATATATATATATATATATATATATATATATATATATATATATATAGTAAAAAGAAAATAAATTTAGTACTATAAAATATATTAGGCTGCAATTAATTTTTTCTTCAATTATGTCTCAGTCCTTCTCTCAAATTTTTATTTTCTAACAATTTCTCTCTCTCATCAGAATATCACATGGTTTTCTTCATGTTCCTCTTTATCACCCATAAACCTTCAAACCAAATCATGACCTTTTTCCCACAAAATACACAGATTTTCAAAACTTCAACAAATATTCATCATGCCTTCAAGAAATCTTCATCCAACCTTCAACTAAAACCCAACAACTTCAACATTGCCAAATCCTAACCCACAAAATTTCTTCTCCATAACTTCAAACAAACATTTTCTATTTTCCAAAAACAAAACGCAAGAATCAGTAAGAAAAACGCAAAAGAGATTGGAAGGAGAGGGGTTTTCCTCCTTCATCGGCTCATATGTCTCTCTTCTTTTTTTTTCAAAAAAATTTTCTTTGTCTGTTAAATAAAAAAATAGGAAGCATAACTCAAACCCTTAACTCTCATTTAAACAAACTAATAAAAATGTTAGCATAAGTTTTTAGCTTCAAAATCAACAAAATGCATCCGACATCAGATGTAAAATCATTAAAGGTCATACCCTGTTAGTTTTAAAACTCAGCGAAATAACTCGATCCAGGCTTAATCTTAAGAATCTACCATACCTGAAATCGACACACACTAAATCAGAAGATATAAAAAATACCAAAAGAGAGAAGAAGAAGATGATGATGTTGTTACATAATAAAGGTTGAGGAAGACGAAGAAGAAGGGGAAGGTTGAGGAAAAGGAAGAAGGGGAAGGTTGAGGAAGAGGAAGAAGAATAGGGCACACAGAGAGAAAGAGAAAGAAAAAAAGAGAATGAGATAGAGGAAAAGGACGTGAGAGAGAGAAAGGTGCTGAAGATGGTGGAGTTTTGGAGATGGTGGTGTTTTGGAGATGAAAAATAGTTTAAGGTTGAAGATAGAAGAAGGTTGAGTGTTGAAGATGAAGAGAGAGAAATGGAATAAGAGAGTAGAGAAAAGAAGTGGTTATCGAATTGAAATGAGTAAAAACCATTTGAGAAGCAAAAGTGATGGTTTGGGTTATGACAAGACCAATTGAAATCAGATTTTTATTAGATTTCAGAAACAATTGAAGCAAAAACATTAAAAGCAATGAGAGAACAAATTGAATACTAAATTCAGAAGGCATCCACGTGGATCACCTTAGAAGCAAGAGGGGCATAATAGTATTTGGCAAGAGGGGCATAATAGTATTTTGTAGATTTTCCTTCATTTTTATTTCTTCGCGACTTTCTTTTCTCTATTTTTTTTTATTCTCACTTCCTTATCTTAATATATATAAATGCAAGGTTGTCATGATGGCAACCCTAGCCACATGTCAATCTGATATATATATATATATATATATATATATATATATATATATATATATATATATATATATATATATATATATATATAATTATAGAAGAATATATAGAATAATATATTTTAGAATGGTTAAATTAAATTACTCAATTGTTTCAATTATTATAATTTAATATCTATTTATCATTGTTTAACAACAATTAACCCGTCCTTTTATAGCAATTTAAGAATCAGTTACATTTCTTCATTTAAATAATATTCTCATTTATATTATATTATAAGTCTTTAACTATCTATTTTCTAATCCATAACCCACTATCTTTTTAATTTTTCAGTTTTTTATTTTTTTTTATTTAATTTATCATTTATTTATATTTAATGGTTATTATTTTCTATTAATTGGTATAGTAATAAAGTTTAAAAAATTATATATCTTAATAATGGTATATGAAAACAGTGGTAAAATATTATGTCTTTTTGTATTCTTACACACCTTTATAAGTATTCTTAATCCTACTTTCATTCTTTATTCCGTGTTTTTGCTGCCCATTTCACCTATTCATTATTTTACAGGATTTTTCACAATGTCTGCTATTGACAACAACTTCAATCAGTAAGAGATTTTTTTTGATAATTATTTGAATATTTGTTTATCTTATTATTAAATTTCATACTCATTTATTATATTTTCATGTAAAAAACATCTTATATATTTTTGCAGGCTTATCGAAGATGATAATATATTGCCTGCATAAATAATAACAATGATAGGGTTTGTTCACATGTATACCGGGACTGGAATATTTGCACTATCAAAATTGACAAACTAGTGACATATTCTACAAAATCTTAGTGGAACACACTACCACATTTTATTTAGAAATACTTCTCAAGAACCATTTTAAACTCCCTCCTTGATTTAGATTTTTATTTAATTTATAATTTATATTTATTTTCTTTCATTTGTTAATTCATTAATTTGGTGGGATAGAACTTCACATTTTCCTATTGTCATTTTTTTTTGTTAACTTAGATTGGATATATAATAAAATCATATTAATTGTTTTGTTAATAACATTTAATATGATTTTACTGTTAATTTAAATCCAATTAATGTTGATATTGTATAAATCAATTTAATGAATAAAAATTATATTATCATAATAAATTCATAGTATTGAAAGTGTTTATCTTATAATAATTTAAAAGTTATAATTATTTTTTAAGTCAATTGTATTAAACAGAATTATATTAATATTTATTTACCTTTTGTTCAATATTATGAACCAAATAGGTATTGTGAGACATTTACATGTTTGACAAGTGAAATATGAGTGGGTGGTATAAGAAAATGATATTTTTTTATAATGTTATTTATTAATATAATAAAATATATATGGAATTGAACATGTTTATATGATTAACAATTTTTTATAGAAAATATACGATTTAAATTTTTTTTTTTTTTGGAGTTGACATTTATAATTTCAGCCATTTCTTAGGTTTGTAAATAAAAACTAATTAAAAATTGAATTAGATTAATATACTCTTATATTATAAGTTTAAAAACTATTGAAAAATATTATATACAAGTGATTTAATATAAAACTTATAATGTTGCATTATTCATATAAATATGACATATTTTTTAAACGGAAAGAACATAACAAAAATAAAAAATAATAAAACTATAATATAAATTAATAAATATTCATCTATTTTCAAACAATTTTTTATATTTATTATAAATAATACATAATTATATTTATTTGAAATAATATTTAAGATAAATATTCAAATTATTCCCGTGCAACGCACGGGTCATATGTCTAGTCATTTATAATTTTTTAATCACCCCCTCTTTCTTTTTCTAATTAACATAATTTTTTATTACTTATTTTTTCCTTGCATTCTTTTTTAGAATTTGATCTTGATCCTTTTTTTTTCTTGAATAAGAGCGATTTTTGACAGTCTTTAAACAATAATAAGTATCAATTGATGTAATGATCATGCTTTGATCGCGTTGTTGCTGCCATCTATAATATAAGAAAATTAGTTGTAATGAAAAACACCAAAACAACCTTTTATCTTTGCTCTCCACCTCATTAATTTAGAGGCATTTTGTGTCTAAAATTTACTTTTCCCAACTGATGATGTCACTTTGTTCCATTACAACTACATAGTTACTAAATTTTTCCTTTGGTTGTTTGGATTGAACAAACGCTGATGTCACGTAGCTCTTTTTGTTTCCAAACCAACCAATACCTTTTGATCTTTTTCACGTTTTACTTCATCACATCACTTTTGAATTTCAAAACCCTTTCTCTTTCTTCTTCCACAAAGTCTTTCTCCTCTCTCTCTCTCTCTCTTCCTCCGTTCTTCTTCTTCACACATTTTGTACCACCTTCTTCTTCTTCTTCTTCATATCTTCTTCATCTATTTTTTTTAAATGCATCTTTTGAAAACAAGTTGATGTGAATCAGAATCGGAATGGAAAGAGATGGAAAGAAAAACAAAAGATAAACACAAAAAACAAGTTGAAAACAAAAAATCGAAATAGATGGAATCGAAATCTATCGACGGAGGGATGTGATAAGGTGGTTTCCAACGAAGGTACATAAACTATGTATTTCGCAGTTTCTTACCCTTATGTTATTCTTCTCCTTGATGTTGTTGTTGTTGTTTCAATTACTAACATGATCTTACGCAGGTTGAGAAGACACACGATGGAGACAACATCAAGTGAGGTTGATTTTTCTGCAAGAGTTTAAGGTTTGTGGTTTTGATTCCATTTTAAGGGTTTTATTGTTAGGTTTTTCAAATTAGGATTTTGAATAACCATGTGTATTGTTCTTTTATTTAGGGTTTTGAAAAATCATTTTGTTGTTTTGATTTCTGACTTTGTTATTTGATTTTTTGACAGGTTAAGATTTTGTTGAATAATCATTTTGTAAAAATGAAATTGTTGTTCTGATTTTTGAGTTATTGGTTTGAATTCTGACAATGTTGTTTTAAATTTAGTTCACATTATTCCTACTTTGCAGTTCGGTGCTCTCTGGTTCGGAGTAGCTTGGAGCTTAGCTTCGTCGATGTTTTGTTGTCATGGTTTTTTCTCTTACTGGCAGCTCTATATATTCAAGTGGTTGTAGCATTATTGTTATGTGGTTTTAGGGTGGTTTAGTTCTTTTATTTCATTGCATTTGATTCAGAAGAAGTGTTAGTTCTTTCCGGTTCGTCATTGGGTGTGATGAGGCTTTGGAATTTGGAAGAATAACCTATTTGACTGATATATGCTGGTTTTAATTTGTAGGTAGGACAAATGATGGAGCATGGAGCTACTTATTCTCATGCTGAAGAGATTATAATTACGATGAATCTCGCTAATTTAGAAGCTCATAACTACGATGCCTGCTTCAATGAGTATTCAAAGAAGAATTATTCTATTAGCTTTTGGAGCTGAATTGGTTTTGATAGACCCTGCAAAGGGAATGAAAGGAGCTGTTTTGGAAGCAGAAGAGATATTATGGATTGAAGCAGAAGAGATATTATGGAAGCAGAAGAGATTATTGGATCCTAAACTAAATACATCACACTTATCTTTATCATCAGGTTTAATCCCCTTATGCCCTACTTATTATTGAAATATACTCTAATTGGTACTAACCAATTCATATAATATTTTATTGGAATGTGACAGATGTTACACTAGATCCTATTCTTTCTGTTAGAAAGGATCTTACAGGTATGAATTGATATTATCTTTTTATTGACACATGTTAGAAGGTATGCTCTTGGTTCTGGTACACCTGCAATCCAATATAATCAGTTTTTCGATTCAGTTATATTATGTTATTTTGAACCGAATGTATAAGATGTAACTTGTGTTTGATTAAAGTTTTGCAGGGCTACGATGCGTGGTGACCTACATAATATATTGAAACTGGACCGATGTTAGGACAATATGTATTTACATGACCGTGGGCATTTGATTTTGTTTTTCTTTTTTGGATTGAAGCTGACTGTATGTTTATCTGAATGGGATTGTATGAACATTAGAATGGGTGCTGGTTTTGCGAATTTGATCCGTTTTTGACTTGGATGAATTTGTGTAAAATGTTATCGTGAAATGTATGGACTAATGACTTGAAGGGAAGTTATAATGATGATGTTGTACACTTGGAATTTTGGAATTTTCTGAATGATGAATGTTGTTTTTCAAATATGTATTTGGAGCTGTATAAAATGCTATTGTATTGTGGTTGAAATGTATTGATTGTTTGGAGTATGTATGTATTTGTTGAGTAGGTTTGAAACTGTTAATAGTTAATCAATTGGTTTTTTCTATTAGTATTTGAATGCCAGTTAGTTTTGCAGGGAATTTGAAGTTGCAGTACATGGCTTAGCTTGGAATTAGCCTAGGGATAACAAGCCGAGATATGGGAAGCTTCCTGCACCAGCCTTATTCAACTGGAAATTCGATTTTTGAATTGATTTTCAAGCCTGTTTGGCGGGTCCAAATGAGGAATTTAGGAGATGGGAACATGGCCATGTGGAACAAGCCTGTATTTTTTGTTGTTGTGCAGTAATAGTGTGTTTACGGTGATTTCCGGTAAATAACCGCTAGTCCTCCAAACTATAGAATATACTTTGGTTACTCGCAGGATCAACTAGATTGATCCTAGGACATAGTCAAATAATTGTCTTTCGATATGATTTGATTCATGCTTGTTTGTTCTGACTTCAAGAAAACTTGTGTGTGATGTGATCGAATGAATATTCACTTAATCAAAACAACACTTGTTATACACGTAAGTATGACTTTCGACAAAGAAGTATAAATAAAGCGTATATACTGTAGAAATGTAAAGTGCAAGAATGTAAAGTGCAAGAATGTTAAATGCAGGAATCTAAAATGCTTCGAGATAAAAGTTAGACGAAATAAAAGAAGTGCAGGAATGTAAATAACAGAAAGTAAACGAAAGCAGTAATAATGAAGAGATACTTGAATAAAGAAAGATACAAATGTATTAAACTGGTGTTGGTGTCATACGTACATTTCTCAGCGAACTCGTTCTCTAAACACTTGATACTTGAGTGGTTTGTGAGTGATTTGTACAAAATGAACACACGAAATCCTAACACTAAGATCCTTATTTATACTAATTTCGACCCTAACGGTCCTACACTAATCTGATGCCACGTTGCCTATAAGAATCCCTGGGATGCCATCTGTCTTTGTGCAGTTACACAAACTACTTCGAAATTCAAATCCTCCCGCCTAAATCCTCTTTCGACGCGTGGCAGCGTGATCAGAACCGAGAATGCCATGAAAACACGTTAAGCTTCAGTACTTTACGTATTTCGCAAAAATGTTTAAGTCTCAAAGATGATTCTCTTCGAACTAGCTCCATTTCTAACTATCTTCATTTCAACTTAAACAAACATTCTCGAAACATGGCCATCAGTAGCCATTTTTAAACTCAGCAATGGTCATCAGTAACCATCTTCCTTCGAATTCTAACTCTTCAAAGGATATTCTTTCTAAACGAAATCTTCAACTAACAAATTGCCCCCAATAAATGCCTGTTTCGAAAACAAGAGAAATAGGCGTTTCTTGTCATGATGAGATTTCGTTTTACTCACTTCTTAGAGTTTCAAGACGACTGACTAACGTCATAATCATTTATGACTCCACTTTCAAAAATTCTTGTCATTTTCAAAGATGTCTTCTCAGAACTTACATTCCCAAGTTCTAGCATTACTTCATGATCATTACTCCTATATACTAGGAGTAAGGCTAATAATTATTCGACCGCCGTTGGATTAAATTAACGCCTGCCGCGTGTCTTTTGACTTTTACCTAAAAGATCTGAAAGGGTTTCCGTTAAACCTTTAAATACTTGAACTTCTACCCTCGCATAACTTCCACTCCTAACTTCCTTGCCTTCAACATAGACAAGAAAAATACTCTTTGGCTTTAGTTTAACCTATTTCCTAAATCAAATTTACTCATGGCGTCTTCTTTCAATGCTCTTCAACCCATTCAAAAGCTTCAACATCCTACACTGATAAAGAATCAAGAACACATTCCAGACCCAAACGATGCAGAGGCGCGCGCCATCTATGCTTCTCAGGTAATCATTCCTTTTGAAATTTCTGGAAAAACTCATGCTTTCATGGGTCCTTTACCAGGAGGAAACAACCCCTCTTTGAGTAAATTTTTCCCGTCTTATTATAAAACTAGACCTTTAGTTAGCAAGAATAAGATAGATGAAGAAGGTCATCCAATCTCAGTTGATCTTGATAACACAAAAGAAACCTCAACTGAAACTTCTTTGGTCTTAGAGAAAATTAGGTTAAACTATGTAACCAATTTTGTGAAATTCTTTAGGTCAATCCCTTTAGCAAAAGATCCTGAATTGTATTATGCTTGGCTAGCGAAGGTGGAAAAACAAAAGGCTTCTTTTTGGAAACAATTAGGGATTTACGACCTAATCCAGTTATCCAAAACAGGCCTAGAATATAACCAAACCATGTTAGTAGCGCCAGTTTATTTCTGGGATGCTTCTCACAATACTTTCCATCTTCCATGCGGAATGGTTACCCCTACCCTCTTCGACGTAGCTGCTATAACAGGGCTTCGACCAACTGGGGAAACCTTCGACCCCAATTTCATGGATACTGACACCATCAATTTTAATGAAGCAACAGTCACTTACACTGCTTTCATTCAGCAATACCACAACGAAATGACCACAGAAGTTTCAGACGAAGAACATATTGCATTTTTAGCACTCTGGCTTTCGAGATGCGTCTTTTGTTCTAGGTCCATTCAAGTGGCAAAGAGATACCTTTGCATGGCTAACCAGCTAACTGCTGGAAAAAAGTTAAACCTAAGCCAGTTAATTCTAGGATTTCTCTACGAGAATCTCGGTGAAGCAACAGACCTTGTTAAGAACTACAAAACATGATCTCTTCTTTTTGCTGGTCCTTTCTGGTTGTTGCAACTATGGCTTAATGCCACTTTTGAGGCTCATCTCCCATACAAAAGTGTCGTGGATGAAGAAAGTGCAGCTATAAAGAATCGAACAGTGGAAGGAACCAGACTGGCTTACCTAACCCCAAAAAAGAAACTGGCAAACTTCGTGAAACCTTCTTGGCGTACATAATGATGTTCGCTAAATGTTATCAATTCAGTCCCTTGATGGCTCCATTCGTACAACGGAAGGTGGGTCCCGAATGGTTTACTCGAGAATTTCCAGCAACTTCTTTCGACCAACAAGCTGAATCCATGGCTATCTGGGAAGCTTTCCTCACCCCAAAGTTGTTATATCACCGACTTCGATCTCCAAAGAGTCACTGTTGTCTTCTTTGTTATCAACCGAATCTGGTTTCGAGACAATTTGGGTTGGTTCAACTCAAACCAAAATGCTTATATGACAAAAGGAATCACATGTGTCTACACACTTCGCATCTGGCAGAAGATGAATATGAGTCAAAAATCTCCAAATATGTTGGCATCACCACTTTGTCTCTCGTCTCTTTCGAACCTGCTTTTTACTCTACCATAGATTTTCATCAATGGTGGACATATTATTATTCCACGCAAATCTTCGATGCTGAAAGCCTCACTCGGGAACTAACTGAAGCTTTTGCTGATGTGTAGGAGAATTTCCATAAAGGTACTTCGACTCATATTAAAGAAATCCAAGCATTTCAGAAATTCTTTGAAACTATCTACAGGCCTGATGATCTTAGTCGGACAGTTTGTGAGGCTGCGGTCACTTTACGTGAAAAGTTTTCTGCTAAACTGGATAAGTTGAAATTGCCCACGTCTGTTTGACCTGAACTACGTTATAAAGTGGCTTTCGAACTTCATCCTCCAAAATTTCCTCCACTACCTAGTGCTGATTTTGGTGTGGCTTTAAGCCCTCCTTTTCCAGACTGGTTCGTGTGTGGGAATCTCATAAAAATCCTTCAGGAAGAATCTAAAAAACGCGCTGAACGAGTGGTCCCGACTAAGCATACCTTGGATACTTTCAAAGGACATCTTCATATAGGTCTTGAGCACGTTCGCGTCTTGAGCAATAAAGAAAAGACAGAAAGCTGCTACCCCTTCAGCCAAAAGAAAGGGATCTGGAACTTCGAAGCTCACTTCATCGAGTGACAAGGTATCTTCTGATGAATCACCCTTGAAGGCTGCTAGTACTATCCCCATTGTGGAGAGTCATAACTCAAGCCCAGACAACATTCCAACCAAGGTATTTGGATTTCACAGTCTAATCATTTTTTCAAACTCTAATTCCAATGATTAAGTTCACATCTTACCCTATAAATGTAGGATGATGCTGGCACAGCTACTTCTGATCTCAAAACTTCAAGTCTAAACATTGATCTTGACAATCTTCGAGGTAAATGTCTGCCTTTTCGAATGACAGACGAATTTCTTGCTGTAGCAACCTGCCTAAAAATTTATAACTTAAAGAGTCGCCACCTATTCTACCAAGGAGAATAGGAAACCTATGCAATTAAGAGATCAGGGTAAGATACTATATTCAGGTCGAGGGAAGGTGTTAGGCACCCTCAACCCTTTCCTAAAGGCTAACATCTCAAAGATAAAAGTTTATGGCGAGGCTTATAAAGAAAGGTGACAGAGATTAGTAAGAGTTAAAGGCTAATTATTTGAACATGATTAGAGTTTGGAAGAGGGGGACTCGCCTTGTTGCCAAGTGCCTACGTACCTCCTTAGGGAGGATCAGAGTCTACGTAGTTCGGGGGACGGGTTGTACGCCCTTTGAGTTTGAAATTTGATTTGATATAGATTTGGAGGCCTTTGAATAGCCTGTCGTAGTTTTGAATGAGGATGAAAATCCGTATTTTGAAATTGAGGTTTTGAAAGGATTGAGAAGTGTTTTGAGGTTTGGGCGTACAGCCCTGATTTAATTTTGCACTATTAACCGCAACGATCAATAGATTCGATCGCCATAGTTAACAGATTTGAAATTGTATCGTTACCAATTTTAATCACCTGATCTGATTATTACTAATAACGAATTAGGATATTTTTATAATTTTTAATAATTAATTCGTATCGTTACCCCTCATAATCGATTGATTCGATTAAAAAGAATAACGAATTTGAATATGAAAAAATAGAAAGATTAATCATCGCGACTAATAAGATAGTCAAAACCATTTAATCAAATTGAAATTAATTATATTTTAATTAAATAACATTTTAATTAAAATTATTATTGCCCATAGCGATTAATCGATTTAATCGACAAGAACAACAAATTGAAATTTTAATACAAATATTATATACTTATCTTATTTAAAAAAAATAATTATTATATAATTAAATATATTAAAAAAAGTATTTAAATTGAAACAAATAAATAATTAAAAATATTTAAAGTTTATTAGAGATTATGGTTCAGTGTGGCTGTTATTGGAGTGTATGGTATAGGGACTAGATTCTGGGCGTTGGATCTAAGGTTAATGGGGATTGGATGGCCAGATCTAGAGGGCATATGGTAAGTTACTTAGCTGGCAGCGCATGGGATCAGGGATTGAGGAATTCAGAAAAAAATAAGTGTTGGAGGGGGGTCTCGAACCCACGCCCTCTCACATACCCCATGGCTTAACCATCCCAACTGGGCATTTCACGTGTTTAGAACACGCGTTTAATAAAATAAATAAACGAACGAAACAAGAACCAGACAAATGCGCGCGAGATTTTAAAGGGACCAGTACCATAGAGACACATCATCATCTTCTTCATTGAACTCATAAAAACCTGCAACATTTAGCTACGAAATTGCTACACAATTGCTCGTAGCAAAAACATCAACCAAAATAACGAATTGCACATACGCATTGATAAACTTTTCGCGACCAGCCTATATCCTTCGTCTAATGAATACGAATCCAATCATGCATTTGTTTTACCCTAATTTTGCTCATAACGAGAAACCCCAATTGAAAACCCTAAAACCTCCCTCGGCCTCCAATGGCCAAACGATACTTAAACACCCAAACTCCAGTCTAATGATCCAGAAACGTTTACAATAACTATATGAATGATAATACATAAACAATTTAACATGAGGATACACAAATTATGCCAATCGATCCAATGTTCAGAACAACATACCTTGGTCAATTGGAGGTCGATCTGGGGGTATTGATGCAGCGTGATGACCCCAATAGATTCAGAATGATCCCAAGAACATGTATCAATGCTTAAACCTCTTTGAAACTTCCCTTATCTTTGAAACCGAAATTCACTTTTCTTAGAGATTTTTGTGTACTCGCAAGCTCTCTTTGCCCAGAATTTCTTCCCCTAGTCATATGCCCTCTATTCACTACTTATAGAAGAGTGAATTAGGTTAAGAATTATAGCCCAAGGCCTCTTGAAATCCAATCTTGCAAAGTTTGTAAAATTGACTTAAATCTTGAATGAAAACTTTCTATTTTCGCCAATTCTTGTATCAATCTTTTCCCAATCAATATACCACAAAAATATATTATATTTAACCATTAATGTTGATTGGAATTAGCTTATGTGAATATTTTAACATAATATTTGATTTTTTTTCTTATTTAAATCATTAAAATGACATAAAAATTTATATTAAATCAAATAACATATTAAATTTTGTGGCTTTTGTTTTGGGCATGCTAGTGACTTGTGGACCAAGTTTGTATCATAAAACCATAGGCCCATTTGCAAAGTTTCTCAATTTGAACCTTCCTTTTTCATATTTGGTCCTCCAAAATCAACCAACTTTGATCAAGCATATCTCACTCAATTTTTTAGCTATGAGGGAGTTCTAGGACTTTTTGGAAACCTCAAGATGTCCTCTACAAGCCACTTTGGAACATATTTTTCATTTGGAGCTTTTATCTTGATCATATCCTCTTTGACAAAAAACTGCTTTTGGAGGATGCCTAAAAATGACCTGTAATCTTTTGCATTGTATCTCTCAAATGAATCATTTCTAGCCCTGGCTTGTGAGAGACAAAGTTGTAGGGAATTCAATTTCATTCAAAATAGTCTTTGAGTGGGGAATTTTTGATGTTCCATGTGAAAGTTATGCTCAGTCAAAGTTGGGTTGACTTTCTCCTAAGAAACCCTAATTTGAACCTTTTTGTATTTGTTCATCTCTGAGTTTCTATTAATGGAATCATGATCAATCTTTGATCAAATGATGGTTATACACCTCTATACTTGATGTTTGACCAATGGTCATAGGTTTGAATCATGCTTTGATTGTAGTTGACCTTCAGGTTTGAATCAGTTGACTGTGGATCTTGGATCATTGAGTGAGCAAGGCTTTGGATTTGAATCTTGAACTTTGAATCATTGTGAATGGAATATGGAAGGCAAATTTTGGGGTATGACACTTGCAACTTTCCATTTTTATCAATTCTAACTATTCCACACAGGTGTTCCTCGATACAAATCTCCTGTGCTTTCTCCAGTTCTCGAAGACACTCAACCTCTTGCAACTATCATTCCAACTGTGCCTGCTAAAGAAAGTCATTCAAATGATGAGTCTCCACCTATTCATCAAGATGAAAATATAGAGGAGAACCCTCAATGTTGCAGCCGGACAACCAACTGGCAACGAAGATACTATATCTGAGCAAGATGCTACAGAGGAAACTTCAAAACAGCCTACACCTGGTCTTCATGAACCTTCGACCTTCGGCACTATAGTCACTCATGTGACTACTTCGAAGCAGGCCTCCGCAATACTTACTCCTTCAGAACTGGAGCAACTCAAGAAAACTGATCTCGTAAGCTTCCTCAAGACCATGATGAGTGTTGATAACGCTTCGCCCATTGGACTTGGAACTTCTTCTAATGTCCTGGCGGGTACTGGTGACAAGGATGATATTCCTAATCTCCTTCGTCAAATAAGGGAAAAGTTCTTTGAAACCAACCTCGTCGAAGCTCTAAGCAGGGATTCCACCAAATGTTATAGCTTAAACAATCTTTTGAAGAAAGTAGACTTACTTATGGTCTCAGAGGAAGTCTCAGAAGTGATTGTTTTACTGGGTTCTCTGATTGATCAACTCCAATCTAATCTTCTTCGAAAACGGAATATTGACGAGCAACTCACAACAAAGGTGACTTCTCGTAGTTCTTCTTGGAAAGCTGCAAATGATGCAACAAAAAAGGTTGACGCCCTTAAGCTTGAGCGTTCGAAGAAACAGCAGGAATATGAAGATTGTGAAAGGAATATCAAATCCTGGAAGCAAGAAATTGAACTCCTCGAAGAGAAGATAAAGAATGCCCAATCTCGTCAAGTAGAAATCCAACAAACCAATCAGGAAGAATTGACTGAAGTGGCGCAGTTAGGGATCCGAAACTTCGAGACGGCACAGAAGCTAGTGCCAGAGATCGAAGAATTGAAAAGACAACAGGCATTAATCGAACGTCATATGTCCTTATGGAAAACTCAGTATTCGAAGATGAAAGATAACCTTCCCAAGGATTTTAATTAACCATTTTGGACCTTGTACTATCTTTTGTATTTCGTACTTAGTTCTTTCATTTCTTTACTCTGTAATCAAACTTTCCTCAGGAATACATAAGTAACTTTGTCTTTCTATCTTCCATGTATCTGATTTTGCAGTTGTCATAAGTAACGTTTTAGCAATTCCTAACAATTGCCAAATTTATTTTATTATCATAATGATTTTAATAATGCACCCACGTGACATGATTACCCTTCGCAGCCTCTTAAGCCTAAACTTGACGTTTCCACTTCCCTTAGCCGTAACCATCATTAAATGATGACATCACCTTTTTCAAAACGTCTACTTGAGACATGCGTGTATCAGTTTTCAATCATGATTACACTTCAACTTTCAAGGCAGGAAACGGCGGAGGCCATAACTTCTCTTGGGGATACCAAACGCAGTCCAATCAACCCTAAAAAATGAACCGTTCTTTTTGGCCAACGTATTCTATATAAAGCGTTAGCATTCTACTCCTTTCTTCACACTTTCCCCAAACTCTTATCAAACTTTGCTCTCTTCTCCTTGCATCCTTTCAAACACAGAATTTTGACAAAAAACATCTCTTGCATTCTCTCTCTCAAATGTCGCAACCCTTGACCTACAATACCATCAGAGCCTGTATCAAAAAGGAGTTCAAACTTTCTGAGGATGAGTTTGAAGAGAGTCACATCAGCATCAACGCACTCTTTTCTAATCAACAACTCCAGTTCTATCACGAAATCCTGGAGGGGTCTGTTTATCCCAACATGTTAGCAGATTTCTGGATGTTTGCGTCCCTGCGCATAGATCCAAAAGGGAGAACCACCATCGTGTCTGAGGCTCGAAGGGCTCACATTACCATCACTCCCTCAACCATCTCTGACCTGCTGAGATGTAATAATTCTGGAGAATCGTTTGATGACAACACCATCAACATGACCACCTACCGTATGTTGAGGACCCTCATGGAAAATGATCCCTTTAGTGCTAAAGTCATTAAGATTTGGGACCAGCTTTTAGTGGGCAACTTCCGCCCACGAAGCCATAACCTAGACAACATCATGATGGAGGATCTAGAAGGTGCTTTGTTTAAAGCTTTGCTGGAGGTGTTATATGCCTTAGTTTTTATTATCCAAAATCTTTTAAATGCCTCTTTTTGATAGCCTCTAGTATGCTTCTATTTCTGTAGCCCTTTGTTAGTGGAAACATAATTTTTTCCAAATATGCAATGTACTTTTCCAATCTTAATGGAATGTATTTTGATATTGCTTTATCTGTGTTTACTTTATTTACCACATATCTTATTTGAACACAAAGCCATTTTGGTGTTTGTTTTACCATTTTGGCCTACGTAGCATACTTCGAATATCTACGTTTTCGCAATTTTTACTTCGTGCATACTTGGTTTGTATCTTTTCAGATACTTCCCATTTACTCTTAAGATCCTACGATCTTCTGCCAACTCTTCTATCTCGTAAGCGTTATTCGAGGATACTTTTAAAATTCGAAAGGGTCCTTCCCAATGTGGGGACCATTTACCTAGTGCTTGATTCTTTCGATCTATAGGTAAAATAACTTTCCAAACTAAGTCATTGTTAATAAATGTTTTACCTTTCACCTTTTTATTGTATGCTCTGGACACCCTTCCTTTTTGTCTTTTTATCATCTCCAGCGCTCGAAGTCTGTCTTCGTTTAAATCTACCAATTCGTTCATCATCAATTCCCAATATATGTTTGGAGGAATTTCTGCCTATCTTTGAATTCGGACTGATTGCAAGTATATCTCAATTGGAAGCACTGCATCGTGTCCGAACGTCAATTGGAAAGGTGTAGTGTTTGTAGCTTCTTTTGGCGACGTTCGACAGGCCCAGAGTGCTTGTGTCATACCCCAAAATTTGCTCATACTATTTCTCCTATTCAAAAGTCAAATCAAGATACAAAGCTCCAAGATACACTCTCCTAAGCAAAGATCAGAGAATTAGGGTTTTGTTGTTCTAAGGGAAAATCAATGAACCGAAGGCTCCAAGGCATCCCATATGGTCTATGATACCCCACACTACCTCCATGACAAATTTCAGGTCTCAATTCAAAAGATTGATCACTCGATTGCTCAGAAAGTCAACAGTCGACTGATTTGACCTAAAAGTCAACTGTGGTCAAAGTACAATCAAAACTTCTGATTTTTTTGTCAATATCCTTATCTTGAAGTATCATTCATCATTTGATCAAGTATTGATCATGATTCATCAAGAAAAGTTCAGAAATCAACAAAACCTAAGGTTTCTAAATTAGGGTTTTCAAGAAGAAAGTCAACTGAACTTTGACCAGCCATAACTCTTATATGGAACATCATAAATTTTCCATCCAAAGCTCAATTTGAAGGAAATTGAATTATCTACAATTTTGTCTCTCACATGCCAAGTCTAAAAGTGCTTCATCTGAGAAATATGGATCAAAATATTATAGGTCCTTTTCAAAAGTCAACCGAAAGTCATTTTTTTCAAAAGAACACACAAGGAGCATGGAAAATTATTTTGACATGAGAACAAAAAAACTGGTTAGAGGATTCTTCAAGGTTTCTAAAAAGTCCTAGAACTCCTCCATATCTTAAAAATTGAGGGAGATATGCCTTGTCGAAGTTGGACAATTTTTGAGGAAAAATGTGAAGTAAAGGGCTCCAAAATGAATCTTTTTGCAAAGGGATCCAATCTTTCTTGGCCCAATCTTCATCTACAAGATATCCAAGGCCCTCATATGATTTCCACGAAATTTTGATTTTTTTATTTGATTTTTATGAATTATTAGTTAATTAAAAAAGATGATTAATTCATATAAATGGTGTAAAATCAAATATTTGATTTGGAAATATATGGGAATCAATTCCAATCACCAAGATACTCCACAATTGACATCAAATTCGTGCAAATTGGAATTAGAATGATTGAATCAAATATTGGTCAAATTAAGAAAGATTGAAAAAAAAAAATCAAATTTTCATCCAATACCAATCTCTTGATTCAATAAAATTGGATTCAGTTTTTGTTGCCCTAAGTCCATATGTTATATATACATACTATTCAGATTGGAAAAAGGGGGAGGTGTAAGGATTGCAGGCCAGAGGACACGTTCCAAAACTAAAACAAATTCAAGAAAAGCTTAAAGTCGGTTTGAGAGTTTAAGGGAGATTAAAAGACTTCTGGAGATCGAAACAGGTTCCTGGAGTGTTGGTGATTATCTCCCAATCGAAATCGAAGCCCAATACCCTGGAAGAGGCATCTACGAACTCACGGTTTGGACAATATTTCTCAAACTTTACTCATCGATATAAGCGATTTAAAATAATTCTCAAGCATATATTCATATTCATATGGTTGTTTGGATTCTGTTTGCATCGTTAGTTACAAGTTTTAGTATAAGAATGGCAATTCGCCATTGTTAGGGTTCACCTTTATGATTTTTAGGAATGCTGAATATAGATAATTACAGACTAAATTGATGGTTCCTTATGGTCCGCAAGGTTGTTCCCAATTGATCTGGGCTTTTAATCATGATTTATGACGTTTGTAGCTCGAGTTAGGGATTTCGCAGGTTTGGCTAGGGACGTTATCGTAGCTAATTCCAGGCTAATCCGTAGCTAAAACTCCAGAAGAAAAAGCTTCAACGAAGAAGATGGACAGGGACGCGCGCTATCTTTACTTTTGAATTTTAAAACGTCGTTTTGTTTAATACTGATATTATTTGGCGCACATGTATGTCAACTAGCGAGCGTGGCACAGATGGTAGCGCTTGAGGCTCAAAGGAATCATCATGTGCAAGGGCAGGGGTTCGAACCCTGCTTCTTGAAAAATAATTATTCTATTTTTCTTCTTTCAAGTTCTATGGATCAGGTACACCTGACACACGCGCACATCCCATGCATCCTCAACCAGCGGCCCTCAGATCTCCCACAATACGGATCAAGCTCCCCAAAGCTAGAGCTCCACCATGCACCTTCAGTGCCTATCCACACTGAATCAAGCTGAGTTTTTTTTTAACTTTCTTTTTACTTTTAATTATATAGTTTTATTGATTTATATATTGTTTTTTTAAAATTCTTTTTAAATATTTCTCTTTTCATAAAAGTTGCTCTAATTTCCTTCTTTTTCATAAAAATAGAAACTAATGAATATTTATTTAAATATTAATAATATCTTTTATTTGATTAAGTGAACTAATTTAATTATTTAATTATCAAGGTTTTTTTATTAATTGATAAAAATATATATTAGGGTTAGGTATTTAATCGAAATTTTATTTTCCACCGACTTAATTAATTAGGTTGAAAACCAATAATTAATTAATTCGATTTTGTTAATTCTATTAACCATGGCTAACTTATGTCCTATTCAGGGGCTACGAAGATCACTCCTACACTGAAAAAATGTTCTTTTGTGCACTTTTTTAGGGTTAGCAACAGGGTTTCTTCCGACTACGCGCCACGTCAAAACAAAAGCTAAGTTCTATCCTTTTCTTATTTAAATTTTCTTTTACCTTTTATTTATTTTTAGGGTTTGATTCCCGCCGTCAATGAATTTCTTCTACACTTACTTCTTCCTATTATATTTTCTATCAAGTCTCAGATGATCAGAGTCAATGCTCAAGGCAAACCTTTGCCCGTCAACCTTCACCAATCGAAGCTAAGTGTCCTTGATCCTTTTTCTTTTATTATTATTTTTATTGATTAGGATTAACCGTACCTGATTTCTGAACTGATAATGCACTTATCTATGTTTTATTTTCCCTAATTTTCAAGGTTGGCCAACCGCCAAAGCTCGGATAGTCGGTAACCCTAAACCTTGATCTCATTTAAATTATTACTTGTTCATACCTATTGCTTTATTACCCGCTGGTTTCATTTTCCCTTTCCCCCCGCTGGTTTCTTTTTCCCCTTCCCAGTATTGCTTTAATATTACTGTTAATATTAATTGTTGTGGTTAGTAATCCTAGGGAGTGATAACCCTGAAATTGAATATAGAATAATTAATTACAAGATAATTTTCTGAATTGAATCACATGATTGTTGCACCCACGCACACTTTTGGGGTAACCTCTTTGCTGCCTGTTGCCTTTGTTGCCCTGTGTTTTTGCAGAATAGCCATGTCCCTCGAATACGAGGATACCTCAGCCATGTTGCCTCGATAAATGCAAAGGTCATACGACCCTAATGATGCTGCCTTCGATACACCAATATGACCTCGACCCTCGAAAGATTGCCTGCGAAAAGGCTGAGGTATCCTCTGACTGCCTACGAAAGGCTATTCTGGTTCTTCCCTTAGACTACCTGCCTCTCTATGGCATGGGACAGTCTTATGGCGAACGAACTCTCGATGACCCTTCAATCTCCAAATGAAAGGCTTCCTGCCCTCTTATGGCATGGATAGACCCTTTCATCCTGAAAGGCTAAAAGAATTGTTTTCTACATTACTAAGGTAATTGCCCCTAATTGCTTTGCCTTGCTCTAAAAACTTTTTCATATTCTTTCTTATAAACCTTCAAAATGGCTACGCTCATTTACGAGCTAAAGTCCATATTCACTTCTTCTACATTTCTGAACGAAAAAAGAGCAAAGCAATTAAGAGTCCATGGAAAACCATGGATGCAAAGGGTGCCTTACACCTTCCCTTTGCATAATTACCCCCCCCCCCCCCCCGAACTCAGTTTTTATTTAAAAGTTTTTTCCTGTTCTTTTAGCCTTTCTGATTTAATTTGGATAAAATAAAAGTCGGTGGCGACTCTTGCTATCCGCAACATTTAAAAAAAGTCAGTTCACCGTATTACAGCTTGGTCTAAAGTTTTATGCCAACTCTTGGGTTTTTTCCCTACGTGTTTCTTTATGAGACCAATTATTATCTTATTTGTTGCTTCAACTTGTCCATTTGCCTGAGCGTAATAAGGTGTAGAGGTAAACAACTTGAACCCCATTTCTTTGGCGAAATCTTTCATCTTTCGCCCAATAAACACTGATCCTTGATCCGTGGTTATACTCTCTGGGATTCTGAATCAATATATAATGTGCTTTTGAATAAACTCAATCACAGTCTCCTGATCCACATTTGCAAGTGGTATCGCTTCGACCCATTTTTTGAAATAGTCTATTCCCACTAGGATATATCTTTGACCTTTAGAAGACTTGGGGTGAATTTCCCCAATTAAGTCTAGTGCCCAACCTCTGAAAGGCCATGGCTTTATTATTGAACTTAATTCATTTGCAGGAGCATGTTGAATACCTGCATGTTCTTGACACTCTTGACATTCTTTAGCGAATTCTATGCAATCTTTTAACATAGAGGGCCAATACATTTCGTACCTAAACAAAAGCCATTTCATTTTGTGCCCCACTTGGTGTGCACCACATGCTCCACTATGTACATTCGAGAGGGCCAAATATGCTTCAGCTTCACGCAGACACTTTAGCAAAACTCCTTCAGGAGTCTTCTTAAACAATTCATTTCCCATCAAGAAATATGATAAGGCTCGATACTTTACCTTTCTATCCGTGTCTGTCGAAGGATCCTTTAAATAGTTCACAATTGGACTCCTCCAATCTGTGTCTGCTAAAAAGTCTATATTTAAAACTTCAAACTCCTCTTTGTTAGCAAAACCTAATTGTGAATTTTTCAAATCACTTGGGGAGAGCTTGGTGGCCATTGCTTTGCCTCTCACTTCGATCAGCTCTTCTAGTTTTTCTTTTGATACTCTGTATCCTGAGGCTAACTGTGCCAAATCATTTGCTTCTTGATTATTCAATCTTGAAAAGTGACTTAAATCCACGTACTCGAATTTTTTAAGCAGCCTGTTTGCTATGACAAAATACATGATCAAATTCTCTTTGATACATTTGTATTCCTTCGTCAATTGCTTGATCACTAGTTTGGAGTCCCCTTTAATTTCGACTCTGGTTGCCCCCAGTTCTAACAAAGCTTCAAGTCCAGCAATCAGTGCTTCGTATTCAGCTTCGTTGTTGGAGCATAAGGGACCTTCAATCTTGTACTTGAGCTTTGTTGGAATTCCATCAGGAGAAATTATCAGTATTCCAACACCGGTTCCTTCTTTATGAGTCGAACCATCGAAGTATAACTTCCAAGGCTTCAAGTCTACATATTGTTGAGGGTTCTCAACCACTGCATGGTCAACAATAAAATCTGACACAATCTAACCTTTCATTGCTCTAAGAGGTTGAAATATCAAAGAGTACTCAGTAAGAGCTAAAGCCCATTTGCCAATTCGACTATGCAATATTGGTTTTGATATCATATGTTTATTAACATCACAATGAGACGAAACATAAACGTCAACTGGCTTTATATAATACTTGAGTTTGATACAAGAGAAATATAAACAAAGGCAGAGTTTTTCTATTGGGCTATACCTAGTCTCTGCATCATTGAGTACTCTACTTAAATAATACATAGCTCTTTCGACACCATTATCATCTTCTTGTGCTAACATGCTGCCTATTGTATTATCTGAAGCTGAGATATACAGGCGCATGTGCTTCTTCCCATCTGGGGGAGACAATATTGGTGGATGCATCAAGTATTGCTTGATTTTTTCAAAAGCTTCTTGATGTTCAGCACGCCATTTGAACTTTCCTTGCTTGAGTCGAAGTAAGGGGGAAAAGGCTTGCATGCGTCCACTCAAGTTTGAGATAAATCTTCTCAAGAAGTTTATCTTTCCTAGTAATGACTGTAACTCTTTCTTCGTGGATGGAGGCTTTGTTTCCATAATAGCTTTCATTTTATTTTGATTAATTTCTATTCCCTTCTTATGGACTACGAAGCCTAGGAAATCTCCAGCCTGTACAAAGAAAGCACATTTAAGGGGGTTCATGTTTAAGCCATGTTTTCTCATTCTTTTGAATGATTGGCTCAGATGGTCAAGATGACTGTTATCTGAAACAGACTTTACAACAATGTCATCTATGTATACTTGCATGAAAGTTTCTATAAAATCATGGAATATAGAATTCATTGCTCTTTGATAAGTTGCCCCAGCATTTTTTAGGCCAAAAGGCATTACAACCCACTCGTAGGTGCCTATTGCCCCTGGGCAACGAAAAGCTGTTTTGGACACATCTTCTTCTGCAATGAAGATCTAGCTATACCCAGAATATCCACCCAACATACTTAGATATTCGAAGCCTGCGGCTGAATCTACTAGCATTTCTGCCACAGGCATGGGATATTCATCCTTAGGCGTGGCTGCATTCAAATCACGAAAATCTATGCATACTCTTAACGAACCGTTCTTTTTAATAACCGGCACAATATTAGCAATCCATTCAACATACCTTGTGGTTCTGATGAACTTGCACCGTAGAAGTCTCTCGACCTCTGCTTTGATTTTCGAATGAATTTCTGGTGCGAACCTCCTAGGAGTCTGCTTGATGGGCTTTTTTACTTCTTTTATGGGCAGCTTTAATTCGACCAAGTCTCTTCCTAAACCAGGCATCTCATCGTAATCCCATGCAAAGCAATCTTTGTTTTCTTTTAATAACTTAATGACTCTTGATTTCAATGCTGGCTCTAATTTTGCACTGACATATGTTACCCTTTTCTTATCTCCGTCTCCAAGATTTACTTCTTCGAGTGGATCTTGGGCTAACATTTTGATATTTTCCCCCATTGGGTCTTTTTCGAATCCCAAAGGTTCTTCGTCGTAGATTGCATCCAGCCTTTAACTCAGCTCTTCACCTGACATTTTTTCGGCTTGAACTGTATCTTCAAGGGATTGAGGGATCGAATGTGTACCAGAATCCGTCGTTTCTTCCTTCCTTGGGATTGCACCTACAATCATGTTTGATAATTCGGCTTCGAGAGCCGTTTTTTTTTGTTCTCGGCTATGTAAGCCGAGATCTTTTCGAAGAAGGATGATTCAGACATCATCAACGTCGTCGTCCCAGCCTGTTGGCCGTATTGTTGGAAAATGCCCTATTGGTGCGGTATCTTCTGGACCGTCCATTATTTCTCTTTTCCATTGGAACCCATTTGGGTGTAAAGACAAATAGTATAAAGCATTCTTGTTTGGGGTGTATATATCTTCTGCAGCATGGCAAGGCCCAATGTTCGCCAAATTCCTGTCGAAACTGGTTTTATTGACTTGATTAACTTCGGCCATGTAGTAACTCTGATCCCCTTCAATGTTCTCTACTATACCATCTTCCCTCCAAATGGTTAATCTTTGATGCATTGTCGAAGGCACTGCAGCAACTCCATGGATCCACTCTCTTCCTAGCAAAAGATTGTAGTTTGCTTTCGCTAGTATCACCATGAACATTGTTGGTCTTATGACCGAACCCACAGTTAAATTTACTTGAATGACACCAAGAGTTTGCCATATTTTGCCTTCGTAGTTAGACAAGACCATGTTATGTGGCCTTATATCAGTATCAAACATACCAATTCTCTTCAACATATATTGGGGCATTAGGTTCACCGCTGCCCCCCATCTACTAGGACTTTGTTAATGCCAACATTTCCAATCTTAGGCCTTATGTAGAGTGGTTTTAGATGATTTCTCATACCTTCATCAGGCCTCTCGAAGAAAGCATTCTGCTCTTCAACTGCCCCGTTGTTTAGCACATAATAACACACAGGTTTGTGTCTGGCCATCTCTTCCATATCAGCTTCCTCACAATCTTTAACTTCTCTTTCTTGGTTAAACTCATGAGGGAGTACTTACACAACATTGAAATTGAGGTTTATCGATGACACTCCGTCTGAGTCGAAATCATTTGTCATTCTATCGTCTTCTTTCCAAGGGCTGGAATGCATCTTTTCTTCCTCCTTCTCATTTTCAGAATCGAACAACTTGCGTTCCACTAGAGGTTTACTTGTCCTTGCCCCCTTCATTGGGATTTGGTTGCTACTAGACTCTCCAATCTCCCTTGGTTTGTATTCCCTTTGGGCCTTCTTCATCCTCTGGTGCCTTCTCCATTGGGATCTTGACATAGGATTTTTGCCTTTGTAATTCTCCAACCTGTACATCTCTCGATTTGAGGTTTGGAATTGCTCCCTGTAAGCCATTGCAGTTCTTCCCCCTTGGTCCCAACTTCGCCATTTGTTGGTTCTCGCGCCAGCTTGCATCCATCTATCCCTGGGTATGTCTGCAGGGACTTTGAATGTGACCCTTCGAGCTCTAGGATGGGGGCTGTCAGGCCTCTTTGATGGGGTCCAGTTATCGAACCCATACAAGTTAGGACGAAGCCCTTGAGTTTCTCGACCCATATAGAAATATACCCTTTCGAATGATCGTGCCAGCAATTCGTCATAGACCGCTCCACATCTGGCGCACAATGCAACCTCAGTGTTTTCTTTGTGACATCTGACCAAGAAACCCACTAAGCTTTCTTCCATTCTTGGGTACACTTTTAGCAATAGGTTTCCTCCTCTCCAGGGTTGTTCCAATCTTTCTCGTAGGGCCCTTTCGAAATTGGCCTGAACCCTTCGATTCAGCATGATTGAACACCTTGGGCACATCAGCATTTTTCCGCCATTCTTCTCATGGCAATTCCAGAGATAATCTTTCAAGCTTTCCCCTCTTGGTGGGATTTCAATGTTTCCCTTCTCCCTTATCAGCCATTTTTCTAGTTCCTCTATTTCAGACAAAGGCCGCCTAACATTGACCATGTTAACAACTGCCGGAGGAGCTTCAGAAATCTGTATCTCCTGAAGTTTCACCCTGAGGTCTTCAGTGGCCTCGCTAGTTTTTTCTTTCAGATCTTCAATCATATCTACATCGAAGGATTCTTCAACATCAGTGTTGAAGACTACATTGTCATTTAGGCCTTCAGTAGCCTGCTTTCTAGTTGAAATTGTCTCCGATTCAACAACATTTACTTCAGACACTTCCACCATGTTAACGTCAAGTGGTTCACATAGGTTAGTGGTAGCAACATTCAAAGGGTGTGTGTCAACCTTCATATGACTCTTGGTTTTGTCAGCGAATTTCAGACGTCCGTCCTTGATAGCATTCTGAATTAGATCCCTGAAAAGAAAACATTGTGAGGTTTTATGGCCTAAAAAACCATGATATTTGCAAAAGCCTCATTTCTTCCGTTGTTCTAACGGAGGAACTTTGGAATTAGGAGGCACTATCATCTGGCCATCTTTTACTAACAAATCAAATATTTCGTCACATTTAGTGACGTCAAATGTATAAGTTTTCTTAGGAAATCTATCATTTTTATCATTATCAACTGGATTTTTTCCATTAGCAGGGGTGAGCAATTTGCAAGAATAAGGTGGTGCTTCTTTTAATTCAGCCAGATCTATTTTGACCTCTTCCACGCTGTATGTATCTTCGAATGATTCTTCGTCAACGTCTTCAGCTTCAATATATGCTACCCTCTCTTTCTTATAACTTTTATTTGCTCTGGCCTTTTCTGCTTTTAATCGTTCGACTTGTCGAACCCTATCTGCAAATTGAGCCATATCCCTTAGGTATTGGGTATCTAGTTTCTTTCTGATTGAATAATCTAGACCACCTGCAGCCATTTCGACTAATTGATGTTCTGGTACAACCGTGAAGCATCTCGATTTCATCAAATGGAACCTATTTAAGTAATCATCTATAGGCTCTGTGAACTTCCTCTTGATGCTAGCCAATTCTTTCAGGCTTATCTTGGTTTGACCCATATAGAATTGTTCATGGAATAATCTCTCCAAGTGTGCCCATGCGTCTATGGAATTTGGGGGTAAGGTGGTAAACCAAGTAAAAGCATTTTTTGTTAGCGAACTGGGGAAGTATTTAATCCTAAGGTCCTCGTTGCCTGCTAAATCGCCGGCTTCCGTCAAATATCTGGCTATGTGTTCCACAGTTGACTCGCTGGTGTCCCCTGAAAACTTAGTGAATTTTGGTATTTTGGTACCCCTTGGTAATTCTGTTTGCATGATATATTCTGCTATGGGGGACGTATAATTTGGACGTCGAAGTCCAGTATTGAGGCCATTATTGGCCATAATTCTCTCTATCATGGTGGTTAGGTTATTTTCAGTGGCCATATTCTCTCTTCTAACCCTTTGAACTACTTCATCCGGGTGTTCGTTCCTACCTACTATCCTTAACCTTGGTCTTTCCTGCGCAATCTCCTGATGGACAGGAATAGTCCTTTGACTCGAACCTTCTAGGTATATTACTTGGTTCCTTTCGATTGCTTCCGTTCTAGGTGGGGGAACTATGTCAGCGGTGGTTGCCCTAGGTGGAGGAACTACATCAGCAGTTGTTGCTCTAGGCGGAGGAGCCGTATTTTGAACACGTTCCATAATGGGTTCACCCTCTCGATAAGGTGGTTGATTACTTTTTCGCCTAGGTTGTGGGACTCCTAAGAAATCCGCCATTCGCCCTATTTGTGACGATATTTTTTGATATGTTTCCACATTGTCTTGGTTAGTCCTTGTAATGTTTGCTACTAATGGATTGAAAATCGACCCCAATTCTTTAGCGAGGACTCCTAACATATCATGGTTACTTGCGTCCATCTCCTGTCGAAATGCTGCTTGACTATTTATGGCTAAGGGGTGTATTTGGGCAGAGAAGCCAGTGTTTTGTGCGCTTCGACCTATCAAATTGACATTCGGTGAAAATGCCGTCAGGTTAGTTGTAGTGTACGTAGGCCCTGATCCTCGTAATCCTGTCATATATGAATATGGCATTCCATATGGATTTTTGGGTCTCCAACCTTCGAAAGTGGATGATGGTCCTGGGGAAAATAACTGACTTCCAGCGTTTGTCAAGAAAGGTGGTATCTCGCTTGTGCTGATGAATGGAGGCGCGGTAGTGGAACTCGAAACTAGCACAGTCCCTGTCTTCCCTGTAGTATTTTCGGGTATCGCCTGGGAACTGCCTATGGGTCCAGATCCTGTCGAACCCGGTATATCTTGTGCTTCTTGAGTAGAAGTCGAAACGTGGGTGGAATTTTCCGCTACTATTCCTGACCCCTGTGGGGGATCTTGATCTCCCCCTCCACTGGCCGGATTGACCATTTTCTTGTTGTACCTTCGTTTAGGAATCGGTTGTGCACTGTTGGTTAATTTACCGTTCCTAAGGTTCATACAAGGTCTTAATATTTTCTAGACAAAACAAAACAATCAATTAATAACAATCTGTTTGACACGGTCCCACTGGGCGTGCCAATTTGTTTACGGTGATTTCCGGTAAACAACCGCTAGTCCTTCAAACTATAGAATATACTTTGGTTACTCGCAGGATCGACTAGATTGATCCTAGTACATAGTCAAACTGTCTTTCGATATGATTTGATTCATGCTTGTTTGTTCTGACTTCAAGAAAACTTGTGTGTGATGTGATCGAATGAATATTCACTTAATCAAAACAACACTTGTTATACACGTAAGTATGACTTTCGACAAAGAAGTATAAATAAAGCGTATAAACTGCAGAAATGTAAAGTGCAAGAATGTAAAGTGCAAGAATGTAAAGTGCAAGAATGTATAGTGCAAGAATATAAAGTGCAAGAATGTTAAATGCAGGAATGTAAAATGCTTCGAGATAAAAGTTAGACAAAATAAAAGAAGTGCAGGAATGTAAATAACAGAAAGTAAACGAAAGTAGTAATAATGAAGAGATACTTGAATAAAGAAAGATACAAATGTATTAAACTGGTGTTGGTGTCATACGTACATTTCTCAACGAACTCGTTCTCTAAACACTTGATACTTGAGTGGTTTGTGAGTGATTTGTACAAAATGAACACACGGAATCCTAACACTAAGATCCTTATTTATACTAATTTCGACCCTAACGGTCCTACACTAATCTGATGCCACGTTGCCCACAAGAATCCCTGCGATGCCATCTGTCTTTGTGCAGTTACACAAACTACTTCGAAATTCAAATCCTCCCGCCCGAATCCTCTTTCGACGCGTGGCAGCGTGATCAGAACCGAGAATGCCACGAAAACACGTTAAGCTTCAGTACTTTACGTATTTCGCAAAAATGTTTAAGTCTCAAAGATGATTCTCTTTGAACTAGCTCCATTTCTAACTATCTTCATTTCAACTTAAACAAACATTCTCGAAACATGGCCATCAGTAGCCATTTTTAAACTCAGCAATGGTCATCAGTAACCATCTTCCTTCGAATTCTAACTCTTCAAAGGATATTCTTTCTAAACGAAATCTTCAGCTAACATAGTGGTGATGTAATAAGATAGTGATACATGATGAGGTGGATACATAATGTAAATGGTATTGAAATATGGGTTATTAAATGGCTGACTTGAAATTGAAAGGAGCTTCCTCAGTGTGAAGTTGTATTATTAGCTTCATGAAGTAAATATTTCTTCATGCTTTAGTTTCCTATATTATTATAGGTATAGTTCTTAATGTATAATTGTAGGTATATTTTTGAAATTTTTGTTTCTAATATATGATTACAGCATTATGTGGTTATGTGGTTTTTCTTGTGTGGCTAAAATAAGGTTTAATTCTGACAGGATTTGTCAACAGCTTGTGTGAAGGTTCTTCAAAATTTATTTGTTATACAAGTTAGACCATTGTAAACAAATACATTACTATAAATTCAATGGATAACAGAACCACATACTATTGGTATTTGAATTGATGTAAAATTCAAATTTTATATCATTAAAATGACGAAAGTTCGAAGAGGAGAACAAAATGATGCTGTGGAAATAATGGAAAAGTTTGATTAAAAAATGGTCTTTGTAGTTTATATTATTAATCTGAATATTTTTATATACAAAAAAATGGTCTTTATGATTAAAAAAAATTGATTAAAAAATGATATACAGGAAAAAAATCTGCATATTAAAAAATGGTTTATGTTATATTAAAAAACGGATCATATTTTAGGGTTTATGTTATATTATTAATTTGAATATTTTTATATACAAAAAATGGTCTTTATGATTAAAACAATTGATTAAAAAATGATATACGGGAAAGAAAATTTATTATTGATCTAAATATTTTTGTAATCTATACCTAAACAAAAATAATATTTGCATACGGGAAAAAAAAATTATTGATATAAATATTTTTATATACGAAAAATGAATTTTATAATCCAAATATTTTTGATCCAAAAATAGTATACGGGGAAAAAATCTATTATTGATCTAAATATTTTTATATACGAAAAAAATTTATTATTGATCTAAATATAATTTTTTTTACTCTTCTATTTAAAATAAATATATTATGTAAACAAATGCGCGTAACAGACCAGAACCTGTGCGTATGCACGAGTTTGTTACTAGTTAAAGTCATAGTAACAAATCTCTTGTTTCGGAAGGAACAATATTACGTAGTACTTCATCTTTATGTTCTCCAAGCGTGAATGAAATTCGTATTTGTATGGTCACCAAAATATATGCTATTTCTTCAAATTATGGATCCTTAAGACTACAAATTATATATGTTTCAGAAAGCTCAAGAAATGTAAGTCTCAATTGTGGAAGAATGTGCTTGTAGATATAACTGTCATTTGGTTTTGATGATGATAATGGTGAAAAAGCATTAAAGATTACAACTCCATAAGTCAAAGGACCTTTAGATTTTAAGAGTTTTTGTGACAGGGGTGTTAGAACAAGATTTGTTCTGATCAATATTCTTGTTTTGATGATAACAATGTATATGAATTTTGTATAAGACAATGTGGTACTCTAATCCTTTGCATTTTCCTTTTCAGGAAATATATAAAGAGTATGCACAATTCAGCGCTAAGAAGCACTGACTCAGAAGGTTCAGGATTGCAACATCAAAACATGCTCTCGCAAGACATCAGAAGATGGTCAAGCAGAATCAGAACATGGTCTATGAAGCATCAGAAGAACATGAGATCAGAAGCAGAAGCACTGAAGTTCTTATGGTATCATGCTCAAGCTCTTCAAAGTCAGAAGACAAGAAGATGCTCTGCACCAAGCTGAATGACTCTGATTATTCAAACATTGTATTCACAAATCTGAGATCAGAAGTTGGTACTAGATGACAAGCTATTAAGTCTAATCTCTGACTGACAAAAGGAACGTTAGAAGCTACAAAAGGCAAAGTCAGTAAAAGCAGGAAAAGCATGGCTCGAGGTAGTTGACAAAACAGTGGAAACATTAAATGCAAAGCTGTACTATTCACGCAATGCATTAAATGCAATTCAACGGTCATCTTCTCAAACGCCTATAAATATGAAGTTCTGATCAGAACCAGAAATGAACAACTCTTGCAAAAATACTGAAACGCTGTTGAATTCAAGTCTCACGAACTTCTTCTTCAACCTCACAAACTATTGTAATATTTAGTGAGTGTTAAGCTTAGAACTTAAGAGAAATATCACAGTTGTGATTATAGATTTCTAAGAAGCAAATTCATACTCCTGTAAACATTTATTTTACATTGATTGTAAAAGGTTCCTAGAGTGATCAGTGAGATCAGTAGACTCTAGAAGACTTAGAAGTTTCTAAGTGGTGATTTCCTAGAGTGATCAAGTTGTGATCAGTATACTCTAGAAGACTTAGAGTGTTTCTAAGTGGATAACCATTGTAATTAAGATTGATTAGTGGATTAAATCCTCAGTTGAGGTAAATCACTCTAAGGGGGTGGGCTGGAGTAGTTTCGTTAACAACGAACCAGGATAAAAATATTGTGTTCATTGTTTTTATCTTAAGAGTTTTTAAAGTCACACTTATTCAACCCCCCCCCCCCTTCTAAGTGTTTTTCTATCCATCAATTGGCATCAGAGCGCCGGTTCTAGGTGCAAGCACTTAACCGTGTTAGAAAAAGATTCAGGGAGAAAAACACTAAGCCAATTTGGTTGATCCATCAACAGCTGCATCAACTGCTACACATGTTTCTAATGATCAAAGCAACAATGGAAATGGAAATGGATATTCTAGACCACCAGTATTTGATGGTGAAAACTTTGAATACTGGAAAGATAGATTGTAAAGTTACTTTCTTGGTCTAGATGGTGACTTATGGGATTTACTTGTGGATGGTTACAAACATCCTGTAAATGCTAGTGGAGCAAAGATGTCAAAACAAGAAATGAGTGATGATCAACAGAAACAATTCAAAAATCATCACAAGTCAAGTACTATTCTACTGAATGCTATTTCTCATGTTGAATACGAGAAGATATCAAACAGAGAAATTGCCCATGACATCTTTGAATCATTGAAGATGACTCACGAAGGAAATGCCCAAGTCAAGAAGACAAAAGCTCTTGCATTAATCCAGAAGTATGAAGCCTTCAAGATGGAGGATGATGAAAACATTGAAACAATGTTCTCAAGATTTCAAACTCTAACTGGTGGATCAAGAATGCTTGGCAAGGGATATACAAAGGCTGATCACGTCAAGAAGATCATCAAGAGCTTGCCCAGAAGATGGGGCCCAATGGTGACTGCATTCAAGATTGCAAAGATCTGAATGAAGTCTCTTTGGAAGAGTTTATCAGCGCCTTGAGGAGTCATGAAATAGAGCTGGATGCTAATGAACCTCAAAAGAAAGGTAAGTCTATTGCTTTAAAATCTTTGATTAAAAAATGCACTAACGCTTTTCAGACGGAAGAAGAAGATTGTGAAGAGTCAGAATCAGAAGAAGAAGAAGATGAACTGTCCATGATCTCCAGAAGGGTAAACCAACTCTGGAAGAGTAAACAAAGGAAGTTCAAGAACTTCAGAAGTTCTAAAAAGCCTGAAAGAGGAGAATCTTCTGGACTTAGAAGATCTGACAAAAAGAAGGTCACGTGCTTTGAGTGCAAGGATCCAGGACATTACAAGAGTGAGTGTCCAAAGCTTTAGAGGGAAAAGCCCAAGAAGAAGTTTCAGAAGAAGAAAGGTCTTATGGCTACTTGGGACGATTCAGATTCATCAGAATCAGAATCAGACTCTGAAGATGAGCAGGCAAACATTGCGCTCATGGCCACTGTTGATGATGGATCAGAATATACATCAGAATCAGACTTAGACTCTGAAGAGGTATTTTCTGAACTATCGAGAGATGATCTAGTTTCACGTTTAACTAAAATTCTGGAAATCAAGGCTAAGCTTAGTATCAAATACAAAAAGCTGAGAAAGCTCTTTGCATCTGAAACTAAGAAGCTTGAATTAGAAAATTCTGAACTCAAAGAAAAAGTTTTAATACTATCCAAAGATGCTGAGTCATCTTCTAGTTCAGTAAAGTCTATTCCAAGCTTGAACAATATTCTCAAGGAATATGACTTAAGTTTCAGGAAGTTCTTATCTAGAGGTATTGGAAGTCAACTTGCCTCTATAATATATGCAGTTAGTGGAAACAAGAGAGTTGGCATAGGCTATGAGGGTGAAACCCCATACAATCTTGAACCTACAGATGATATGAAAATCACATACAAGCCCTTGTATGATCAGTTCAAGTATGGTCACTCCCATGATATTAGGCTCACATCACATGCTAAAAGCTTTCACATTCCACACACTAAGAAGCATGTGACACAAAATAGAAAATATCATGTTGCTCAAACTAAGTAATATCATGATGTACCTCCTGTTAATTATCATGCTAAACCCAAGTTCAATCAGAACTTGAGGAGAACTAACAAGAAAGGACCTAAGAAAATGTGGGTACCTAAGGAGAAGATAATTTCTGTTGCAGATATCCTTAGCAGCAAAGAAGACAAAGCAAAACATGTCATGGTACCTGGACTCTGGGTGCTCGCGGCACATGACGGGAAAAATGTCTATGTTCCAAGACCTGGTGCTTAAATCTGCTGGAGAAGTAAAGTTTGGAGGGAATCAGAAGGGAAAGATAAGTGGCTATGGAACCTTAAGTATTGGTAACTCTCCTTCCATAACTAATGTACTTCTTGTAGATGGATTAGCTCATAACTTATTGTTCATAAGTCAATTAAGTGACAATGGTTATGACATAATCTTCAATCAAAAGTCTTGCAAAGCTGTAAGTCAGAAGGATGGCTCAATCCTATTTACAGGCAAGAGAAAGAACAACATTTACAAGATTGATCTTCAAGATCTTAAGAATCAGAAGGTAACTTGTCTTATGTCTGTTAGTGAAGAGAAATGGGTTTGGCACAAAAGATTAAGCCATGCTAGTTTGAGAAAGA
The DNA here is from genome assembly GCF_029867415.1 of Vicia villosa. NCBI lineage: Eukaryota > Viridiplantae > Streptophyta > Magnoliopsida > Fabales > Fabaceae > Vicia > Vicia villosa. The sequence continues at coordinate 134,452,051 of NC_081186.1, read as the reverse complement.
TTTCTCAGATTAACAAACTTAATCTGGTCAGAGGACTCCCTAATCTGAAATATAAATCAGATGCTCTTTGCGAAGCATGTCAGAAAGGGAAGTTTTCCAAACCTGCATTCAAGTCTAAGAATGTTGTTTCTTCCTCTAGGCCGCTAGAACTTCTGCACATTGATCTGTTTGACCTAGTCAAAACAGCATCTGTCAGAGGGAAGAAATATAGATTAGTCATCATAGATGATTATAGCAGATGGACATGGGTAAAGTTCTTGAAACACAAGGATGAGTCTCATACAGTGTTCTTTGACTTCTGCACTCAGATCCAATCTGAGAAAGAGTGTAAAATCATAAAGGTCAGAAGTGATCATGGTGGCGAATTTGAGAACAGATTCTTTGAGATTTATTTCAAAGAAAATGGTATTGCCCATGATTTATCTTGCCCTAAAACTCCACAGAAAAACGGAGTTGTAGAGCGAAAGAATAGGACTCTACAAGAAATGGCCAGAACCATGATCAATGAAACCAATATGGCTAAGCATCTCTGGGCAGAAGCAATAGATACTGCATGTTATATTCAGAATAGAATCTCTATAAGACCTATTCTTAATAAGACTCCTTATGAATTGTGGAAGAACAGAAAGCCCAACATTTCTTATTTCCATCCATTTGGATGTGTATGTTATATTCTAAACACTAAAGATCATCTGCATAAGTTTGATTCTAAGGCACATAAGTGTTTCCTTCTTGGATATTCTGAACGCTCAAAAGGCTACAGAGTATACAATACTAAAACATTGATTGTTGAAGAATCAATCAATATCATATTTGATGATAAGCTTGGTCTTGAAAAGCCAAAGTAGTTTGAGAATTTTGCAGATATTGAAATCTCTAACTCAGAAGCTAAAGAACCCAGAAGCAAAGTGTCAGAAGATCAAGTTGCTGCTTCATTAGAGAATCTCAGAATATCTGAAGAGTCAACTATAAGAAGATCTCCTAAACTCAACTCTGCTCACTCAGAATATGTTATCATTGGGAAGAAAGAAGATCCTATTAGAACAAGAGCATTCCTTAAGAACAATGAAGAATGCCAATTTGGTCTAGTATCTCTTATTGAGCCAACTTCTGTTGATCAAGCTCTGGAGGATGCTGACTGGATAATTGCCATGCAAGAAGAACTCAATCAGTTTACAAGGAATGACGTATGGGATCTTGTTCCTATACCAAAAGGATTCAACATCATTGGAACCAAGTGGGTCTTCAGAAACAAGCTAAGCGAAAAAGGAGAAGTTGTAAGAAACAAAGCCAGACTGGTTGCTCAGGGCTATAGTCAGCAAGAAGGTATTGATTATACTGAAACCTTTGCACCAGTGGCCAGGTTAGAATCTATTCGCTTATTAATTTCTTATGCCACTCAACATAACATCACTCTATATCAGATGGATGTTAAGAGTGTCTTCTTAAATGGTTATATAGATGAGGAACTTTATGTCCACCAACCTCCTGGTTTTTAAGACTCTAAGTCTCCAGAACATGTTTTCAAATTAAAGAAATCATTATATGGCCTGAAGCAAGCTCCTAGAGCTTGGTATGAAAGATTAAGTTCTTTCCTTCTGGACAATGGTTTCACTAGAGGTAAAGTGGATACTACTCTCTTTTGTAAAACCTTTAAAAAGGATATTTTAATTTGCCAAATATATGTTGATGATATTATCTTTGGAACCTCTAATGCTACACTTGGAAAGGAGTTTGCTAAGTCTATGCAGGCTGAGTTTGAAATGAGCATGATGGGAGAACTCAAGTACTTCCTTGGGATCCAGATCAATCAAACTTCTGATGAAACCTATGTTCATCAAACCAAGTACGTGAAAGAACTTCTAGAGAAGTTTAATCTTTCAGAAAGCAAAGAAGCAAAAACTCCTATGCATCCAACGTGTGTCCTAGGTAAGGATGAGGTAAGTAAGAAGGTAGATCAGAAGCTCTACAGAGGTATGATTGGATCTCTTCTATATCTCACTACTTCTAGACCTGATATTTTATTTAGTGTTTGTCTGTGTGCAAGATTCCAATCAAATCCTAGAGAATCTCACTTAACAGCTGTTAAGAGAATTCTGAGGTATGTGAAAGGTACTACTAATGTTGGTTTAGTCTACAGAAGATCTGAAGAATACAACTTAGTAGGATTTTGTGATGCTGATTACGCTGGAGATAGAGTTGCAAGGAAAAGTACTTCTGGAAGTTGTCAATTTCTTGGAAGTCACCTGATCTCCTGGTATAGCAAGAAGCAAGCTACAATTGCCTTCACTACAACAGAAGCAGAATATGTTGCTGCTGGTGGATGTAGTACACAGATGCTCTGGATGAAGAGTCAACTAGAAGATTATCAGATATATGAGAGTAACATTCCTATATTCTATGATAATACTTCTTCTATCTAAGAATCCAATCTTACATTCCAAAGCTAAACATATTGAGATTAAACATCATTTCATTAGGGACTATGTTCAGAAGGGTGTTCTATCTTTAAACTTTGTTGATACAGACCATCAATGGGCTGATATCTTTACAAAACCCCTTGCTGAAGATAGGTTTAAGTTCATTCTGAAGAATATCAGTATGGATTTATGCCTAGAATGAAAGGATGAGAAGTTCTGATATATGGATTAGATTTGAAATGATAAGTCTTATTTTCTTATAATAAGTTCTGAATGTTGATCAATTAGATATTCTGATTCTATTATTGCTAACGTTTCATATGTCTAAGTTGATTTAGAATCTCTTTTAAAGCAAAATAGCTGTCACCTGCTATTCCAGAAGATGAACACGTGTTCACTCTAATTGGACAAGCGTGCGTGCAGTTGATGAGACGCCGCCCTAGAAACATATTGCATTTCATTTCAAATCCATTCCTATATAAACTCATCTCTAAGAACTTGGCTGATGCATCTGGATCTTCTGGTTACTTTTTGGAGTTAGATGATGGTAAATACTATCATCCCATCATGAGCTGGAGATCTCTTGAAGAGAAGGAATTTTCTGATGAGCTTGAAGAGGTGCATCCTCTTGCTATGGTTGTGTGGAAGCCTCAACTCCACGTTCTGACTGGAGATTTTTCAGTTCATATTCAACTGGTTAAGGGAGAATCCCTCTGCTAAAGCACCAGCTATGGTATATCCAGAAGTTGAATATCCATCAGAACCAGTTGCTCCTACACCTCCTAAGAACTTGGCTGCAATTCTTTTGGCCCTTGAAAATCTAGATTCTGAAATCCCTTCTCCTGTATATGTTGAAGTTGCTTCTGAAGCAGAAGCCGATGCTGAAACTCAAGACGCTGAGAATCATCCTGCTATGCAATCTCCTATTAAGGAAAATCAAGTTGATGTTCTCAAGGTTGATGCTGCTACTGAGAATCCTACTGTCTTGGACAATAGCTTTGATGATTCTTCTGCTGGACCTTCTGTTCTGATAGACACCATGAAGGCTCTTGAACAGAATCAAGCTGATCTAGCTTCTCGTCTGGACAAGCATGAGGATACTCACAATGAGTTCAGATCTTTTATGAAGATGCAGACAGAAAGCACTATTGAGATTAAAACCCTTCTGGCCCTCTTAGCTTCTAAGCTAGGCTAGTCGTAGTCTGTCTTGGTCTTAGATGTTTTCTTGTTTTATGCATCTGTTTCTTGCATCTGCTTTTATCCCTCTTGTACTTCTGATATATTTTGTTCATTAATGAAATCATTATCTTCTTCACTTTATGTGTCTTTTATCATCTGAATCTTTTAATGCTTTTTGCTGTTATGACAAAAAGGGGGAGAAACATGATAATTGATTTGATTTATTATATCAGTTGCTGGGATTAAGTCTCAACATTCCTAACATTATTTGCAAGTTCTATGTCTTTGAGATTTTTTGCAGGATTGAAGATATTCTGAAAAAGCTTAACATGAGAAGCAAATACATGAGAAAAAGCAATTCTATAAAGAAGCATGTTCTTAGAAAATTGAACTTAGTGCTGTGAAGCTTCAAGATCAGAAGCAAGAAGTATGTTCTGATATTCTCGTGGTAGAATATGCTCTGATACATTTTCTTCTCTTAAATGCTCTGATACATGCTATTTATTAAGAATGCTCTGATACATTCAGGATTCTGATATTTTTGTCTAGTATGTTCTGAAACATTTCAGGATGTAAAGATGCTCTGATGATGCTCTGATACATTCAAGAATGTTCAAATTCAATCAAGCATGCTATGACAACAAAGAAGAAATTCAAAGCTCTGAAGCTGTCCTATGGAAGCAAGAAGCAGAAGCTCTGAATTTTCTGAAGTTCTAGGTGAAGTGAAAGTCTCTACTGAAATGAAAAATACTCAGGGAAGTCTTTTATTTATAAATTCTTCTAGCATTTATTTCAGGGGGAGATTGTTAATCTCAGGGGGAGACATATTCACACACTCTGATTATATGCTTTATGCTATATCTGTGTAATTGTCTTTTGTCATCTGATATTCTGATTGCAAATTCATATCAGTTATATATGTTTTTGTCATCATCAAAAATGGGGAGATTGTTAGAACAAGATTTGTTCTGATCAATATTCTTGTTTTGATGATAACAATGTATATTAATTTTGTATAAGACAATGTGGTACTATAATCCTTTGCATTTTGCTTTTTAGGAAATATATAAAGTGTATGCACAATTCAGCGCTAAGAAGCACTGACCCAGAAGGTTCAGGATTGCAACATTAGAACATGCTCTGGCAAGACATCAGAAGATGGTCAAGCAGAATCATAACATGGTCTATGAAGCATCAGAAGAACATGAGATCAGAAGCAGAAGCACTGAAGTTCTTATGGTATCACGCTCAAGCTCTTCAAAGTCAGAAGACAAGAAGATGCTCTGCACCAAGCTGAATGACTCTGATTATTCAAACATTGTATTCACAAGTCTGAGATCAGAAGTTGGTACTAGATGACAAGCTATTAAGTCTAATCTCTTACTGACAAAAGGAACGTTAGAAGCTACAAAAGGCAAAGTCAGTAAAAGCAGGAAAAGCATGGCTCGAGGTAGTTGAAAAAACAGTGAAACATTAAATGCAAAGCTGTACTATTCACGCAATGCATTAAATGCAATTCAACGGTCATCATCTCAAACGCCTATAAATATGAAGTTCTGATCAGAAGCAGAAATGAACAACTCTTGCAAAAATACTGAAACGCTGCTGAATTCAAATCTCACGAACTTCATCTTCAACCTCACAAACTATTGTAATATTTATTGAGTGTTAAGCTTAGAACTTAAGAGAAATATCACAGTTGTGATTATAGCTTTCTAAGAAGCAAATTCATACTCTTGTAAACATTTATTTTACATTGATTGTAAAAGGTTCCTAGAGTGATCAGTGAGATCAGTAGACTCTAGAAGACTTAGAAGTTTCTAAGTGGTGATTTCCTAGAGTGATCAAGTTGTGATCAGTATACTCTAGAAGACTTAGAGTGTTTCTAAGTGGATAACCATTGTAATCAAGATTGATTAGTGGATTAAATCCTCAGTTGAGGTAAATCACTCTAAAGGGGTTGACTGGAGTAGTATCGTTAACAACGAACCAGGATAAAAATATTGTGTTCATTGTTTTTATCTTAAAAGTTTTTAAAGTCACACTTATTCAAACCCCCCCTTTCTAAGTGTTTTTCTATCCTTCAAGGGGAGTTGATATCAACTGTCAAGTAAAGCTTTTGATGATTGAGTCTGATCAAGAAGATATCTCAAGTCTCATCACTTTGACAATTTAAGAATCCGATTGAAGTGATAATCAAGTTGATGGATCAAGCAATGAATATTGAAGTGTGAAAGAGAGAGAATGTGTGAAATATCCGCTTGATCCCGAGTTCAACTTCTTAGAGTGATAAGTTAAATTGTAAAAGGTCAAGAGTAAGTCTTGAAGTACTGAGGCAATTACACACACAATCTTTTTCAAACCCTATCTAATTTTGTAAAACCTTTTGAAAACCTATCAAGACTTATATGAAATTTTTTTAAAAATGTTTTCTAATCAATTAAGGAAGTTTATATATTAAGTCCAATCAATTAGATCAAGGTGAAAGATCTCTTAATCAATTAATCCATGAAGTTGTTTTAGGATTTCCTTTTCTGAATTAAAATTATTGTGTTTGAAGGTGTTTTAATCTGTTACTAGCAAGGGTTAATTGATTACATCAAATATATCATTTTCTTTTTTAGCCAAAACATTTTCTATATAATAGAGGGTTCTCCTCATTTCTTTTTGCACCAAAAAATTTAAATAGAAATCTTTATCTTTCTTCTACTCTTTCTATTTATGAATTAACTTTTTCATGAGAATTACAATAGTGTTAAAAGATTAAAAGACTCTTGTGATAACTGTGTTAAAATTAGCGTTGTGATTAATTGTCTTTATTTAAGAGTGTGATTTTGTTGTGAATTGTACCTAAAAGGACTTAAACTCTTATTTTGATATATTTTAAAAAATAAGAAATGGATTGAATTATATAGGAACATTATTATTTCCTTTTTGGGCCATATATATGTACCCCTACATCAAATTGGTTTTAAGGAAAATTTACCATATATGTCTACCATAACCCGTCCACCCTTATATTTTTCAAAATATTTCAATTTTATCCTTTTTTTTTTAAATATTTCTATTCTGCACCCTACACAAGTGTATTAGAGAACTTTACTTAAATAATTTTGGTACATAATTTTTCTTCACCAAATAATTTGCAATCAAATATCTTGATAAGGTTATATGATCATTGATAACTCATATAAAACTTATCCAATATTATAACTTAATATTTACTAAATAACTTAGTTATAAATTTTCCAATAGTTTCTATGTTGTTCACCCGATAACTTGATTATAAGTTTTTTTTATCGTTTTGTGTTGTTCACCATATAACTTACATATAAATTATCCGAAATGCAATTTTTTGTTCTATTACCCACTGTTTTACAATGTAGTCCAAAATTGTAGCTTAAATTTGAGTTTAAAAATTATATCTTAAATGTAAGAGAACAGTTTTAGTTTTACCACTGTAGCTTAAAATAAATTGTGGTTTAAACAATTTCGATAATGTGATTCATTCAGACAAATCGTGGTCTAAACAAACTAAATAAACTATAGAATATAATATGGACTGGAAAAATTGATTGAAAGACTTCCAAAAGTAAAATATGAATTGAAGAACTTGGTTGAAACTTGAAAGACGAAGTTTTAGTGTATTGGGAAACTTGGTATAAACACTTTTGGAAATTTTAGTGTCGAAAAACTTGCTAGTAAGACTTTCAGTATATCAATATTTTCTCATCTTGTCTCTACTTTTAATACTACACTAGTCAGAGACCCGTGTTATCGCCCGGGTGCATTATTTGTGGTTTAGTATTTTTTAAACGATATGAAAAATGTGAAGTAAAAAAGTTTGACCAAATTGCATATATAGAATGAAAATTAATCATTTAAAAAAAGTTTTACTAATAAGATATTAGTAGTATGAAAATTAGGTTCTAAGTTAAAATAATGATACACAAAAAAAGTTTAAGATAGGTTAAGAACACAGTCGCAAAATAGGGTCAAGTATTGAGAACGGGTAAACCTCAGCAAGCTTAACAACTATTTCATAGTCAATTTCACCATGCTTTGCAATTCGAGCAGCGTGGATTTTGAGGACGGGTAATTTAATTATGATATTGTGTAAATAACTAAAAAAAATGTACTAATTTAGAATCTTCAAATAATAATTATGAAATAAAAAAAAAACAACAACAAAATATTTGTTAATGTGATAACACATGAATGAGTCTTAATGTCATAACACTTAGATAATATCAAATACAAATGTAAAATTTTCGATATAACTACAAAATTTGAAATGATTTACTTTTTAAAAAAATGAACAGTAATCATATTGATTTAATTATATTAAATAATCATACACAAAGAAGAAACATATAATTATGAGATGGAGAAAAAATTAATATTTAAAAATAAAGATTTTGTCTCTTAAATTAAAATAATGATTGATTAAACTAAAATAAATATTGTCTTGTTAGTGACCCGTGAGATAAATATATTTTTAATGTTATTAAAATTAAAAAAATACATTATACTATTTTGCAATTGATATGGTATAAAATTATTTAATTACAAATAAATATGAAATGAATTACTTAATTATTAAATAATTATACAAAGAAAAAATTGATCCATGAGACGGAAAGGGAATAAAAAGTTTTTTAACATTTAAAAAAATAAATAAAATATGTATTCTGTTGATAGTGACCCGTAAAATACAACCTAATAACATGTAAATTTATTTAATATTGTATAAAATATATTTAGAAACATGTAAATTTAAAATGAATGACTTAATTATAAATAAGTAATAATCATAAAAATTCAACTAAATTAAATAATCATATAAAAAAAAAGAACATGTGAGTTGAAAAAACAAATGAAATTTAATAAATACAATGTAATTTTGATTTTATTCATGCAAGATAAAACCAGTTATGAATACAACTGAATCATAACAAAAATTTATTTAGCAAAAAGTTAATTAGTATTATGTGAGGGAGAGAGTGAGATAGAAATGTAAAAGTATTCTTCTCAAAAAGCATCTAGAATGACAATAATTATGTATTGAAGAGAGAGAGAGAGAGAGAGAGAGAGAGAGAGAGAGAGAGAGAGAGAGAGAGAGAGAGAGAGAGAGAGAGAGAGAGAGAGAGAGAGAGAGAGAGAGAGAGAGAGAGAGAGAGAGAGAGAGAGAGAGAGAGAGAGAGAGATGTAGTGTATTATGTTGTAGAAAGTGTGTGGACCAATGAAAGTGAAACACTTGGTGCAATAAATTAGAAAAGATGAAAAAGTGAAGGCTTATTTTGTTAGTTACCAAAATGTCCAATTTATAGTGTAAATTATTTTTTACGGAAGGACAATTTAGGGAGTTTGGTCAATATCTTAGTAAATGTAAGATAGTAGATAGTAGATAGTAGATTTGTAATGTAAATTATTTTTTGGGAACAACTTCTCTACCCATCACAAAAAGTTGAGTAGTGTACCTCCAACCAATCACATGATACCATCGAATTTTAACACAATTAATTATTTATTAAATACTATAATTGTTTGTTATTTTCAAAACATTTTACAAAAGAGGTAACCTTACCCAACTTTTTGAGTTGGGTAGATAAGAATTCATCTTATTTTTTAGGGAAGGGCAATTTAGGGAGTTTGGCCAATCTCTTAGTAAATGTTAGATAATAGATTGAAAAACTTTAAAATGGAAGGAGGAAAAAAAGGAAAAGTTTTAAATATAAATTATTTATACGAGATATTTTGGTCACTTTTTGTGAATGATAAGGATGTGGAATAATAAGTATGAGATAAAAGAGTAATGTTAATCTAACACCCAATTCCTACACTAATATTTACACTCAATACTATTCACTGTATAAGTATTTTTTTATATTAAAAAAAATATATATATGAACAATGACATGATTAATGACATGCACTTGAAGAGGGAACAATGATAGAGTTAATAAATGAAATTAAAAAATTAGTTAATGAAGCGATCAAGTTGGTTCATAAATGCTCCAATGTTAAAAATAATTTAGTAGGAAAATAAAATTGGTTAATAAAAAATAAAAAGTTGGTTAATAAAGTGATGAAGTTGGTTAATAAATGGTCATATATTAAAAATAATTGTTAGTAGTAAAATAAAATTGATTAATGAAGTGTAAAATATTTATTAATGAAGTTTTGGTTAATAAACAATCAGATATTAAAAATAACTTTTAGTAGTAAAATAAAATTGATTAATAAAATACTAAATATTAGTTAATCATACAATTTTTTTATCGATATTTCTTAATTTAAATTAATTAAAAAATATATTTTTTAAAAAAATATTGATTATTATAATAATATTTTACTATTTACGTCTCTGTTCATAAATATTTTATTTGTATTTAAAAAAACAATGTTTACACTTAAATATGTTGAATAATGTAAAATGTAAGTATTAGTGTTGAAATTGGGTGTGGAAATAGCACTTCGATAAAATTAAAATTGTCTGATATGAATAGCAGCTTTGATAGAATTCTGAAATGCCAAAGCCACATTAAATGTTAAGTGTAAGTGTGTAACCATGCATAAAACAAATCTGTGAAGTTTCATTTAAGATGAATTCAATCAACTTTCATTTAAGATGAATTCAATCAACTTCCCATCCCATATTTTAATTATTGCACCCTTCATCTCTTCCCCATTTCACGCATATTGGCAAATAACTATCTCTTCATGTCTCTAACTTTAGGTCGGCTATGATATTTGCTATAACATACATGCTCCCACATGTTTTAACCTCACCCATAATATCTATCATTTCATAATGAATAATCAATACCTAATGAAATCTTGGTGCAACAAATGTTTTTTTTTTATTGAATGGAGGGCAAAGCCCAGCGCCACAAATGTTTAGATTTTTGTGAAGAAATGCTTGAGATTTTCAGAGTTTAATTGTGTTATATGTAAAAAACATTTTATACTTGTTGATGAATCACAATCAACTAAATTGATTTTTTTTTTTTATATAATATTTATAAGCTAGTTTTTATATACAAGATTTAGATACAGTGTTTAGGCACATCCACATAAAAATAACAAATAAAAGAGAGAGAAAAAAAATACAAATTTTAAAAATGTTTAATTGATAATGATATATAGTTTTATGAGCCCAAATCATTTATATTTGGGTTTGTGACCAAGAAAGTATTTTTAATATTTAGAATAGTCCATCATATTGTTTTCATGTGAATTTGGAGAGGAGAAGAGTGAAAGACTTCTGAAAATAAATTTTTAAGAAAATATAAACAAATATTTGACATTAAAAAAAAATGATTTTGTATAAAATGATAAAAGAGTGTTTATCATTACTATATTTTTAATTTTTAGAATACTATAATAACATAAAAGATATTTGAAAAATTTATGTAAGTCCTCCAAAACCCTCTTTCAATACAAATTTTGAGTTCTCCAAATTATGAATAAAAATAAACCTTCCAAAACTCTCCCAACTAAACTTCTTAAATTCTTTCCACTCAATCCTTCCCTTTTTTTCAAAGCTCCTCTCCCTTCCCCTCCAAACTCCCAAACGCACCATAGAAGAAATACTAATTCAACCTTAAGAGTAAGAGGTGAAAAAAATACCTTATGGAAATTAGAAAAATGTCTCTCAGGTTTTGGAAACGCATCTCCAGACACATCTTTTTCTCACTGAATAGGGTCCCAAATGAGTGTAACCCCATGATTTTGCAAAATTTATTCCAGAGATGCATCTCTAGAAAAATCCAATCAATTTATTGCTTATTTAGCATCCCAGTGGCTTTTCCGGAAGTGTATTTTTGGAATTTTGAAGCGGGAATTTGAAAACTTGTCACCTTTGTTTGTCAGTCATTTCTGGAGATGCATTTCCGAAAAGATCAAACATGATTTTTAATAAAATAGTAACCTGCATGATCAGACTCCATACCCATTTTTGCCAAAAACTCTTTTAAAAAACTCTTTTATTCTCAATCAAGATTTTCACTTTAAAACTTCATTCTTGTGTTTCATCACATTAAAAGGAGGCAAACAAGATGGAATTCAAGGTAAAAATCGTTTATTTCATTCCTCATTGCTCACATTAATCTTGTTTTGTAGTTGAAAAACGTACACTGCATTCGAAAATACATTTCCGTATTATGTATGAATTTCTTCGGAAATGCATTTTCGGAGTCTGTCTGTTTTCAATTTCTATTGTTTTTGAATATTTTATGTTACTGTTTGCATTAGACATGATGCACCCTGATGTGTAACCCAAACCTATTGTGTCTCCGCATGCCAGACATGTTGATGTGAACGGGGTGGATGTTGGCAACCAATTTACAAATGGACAAGAGTTTGAATTTCATTATCACATGCTTCAATGGACTTGTACAGAGGCATCTAAATCTGGGGTTATTAGAACAAGATTTGTTCTGATCAATATTCTGTGTTTTGATGATAACATTATATATGAATTTTGTATAAGATAATGTGGTACTCTAATCCTTTGCATTTTCCATTTCAGGAAATATATAAAGAGTATTCACAAATCAGCGCTCAGAAGCAACTGACTCAGAAGGTTCTAGATGGCTTCATCAGAACATGCTCTGGCAAGACATTAGAAGATGATCAAGCAGAATCAGAACATGAACTGAAAGCATCAGAAGAATGAAAGTCAGAAGAACAAGCTCTGAAGTTCTGATGGTATCACGCTCAAGCTCTTTAAACTCAGAAGACAAGAAGATGCTTTGCACCAAGCTGTTGACTCTGATATTCAAACGTTGTTATATACAAAATCTGAGTCCAGAAGAAAGTACAAGATGAAAGGCTGAAACGTCTAATCTCTGACTGACAAAAGGAACGTTAGAAGCTACAAAAGGCAAAGTCAGTAAAAGCAGGAAAAGCAAGGCTCGAGGTAGTTGACAAAAGTGTGAAACATTAAATGTAGAGCTGTACTATTCACGCAAATCATTAAATGCTCCCAACGATCATTTCCTCTCAGCGCCTATAAATAGAAGTTCTGATCAGAAGCAAAGTAGAACACTTGTGCATAATACTGAAACGCTGTCAAAATCAAATCTCACAAACTTCATCTTCAACCTCACAAAATCTTGTAATATTTAGTGAGTGTTAAGCTTAGAACTTAAGAGAAATATCACTGTTGTGATTACAGCTTTATTATAAGCAATCTTACTCTTGTAAACATTATTTTACATTGTTTGTAAAAGGTTCCTAGAGTGATCAAGTTGTGATCTGTAGACTCTAGAAGACTTAGAAGGTTTCTAAATGGATAACCATTGTAATAAGTTGGATTAGTGGATTAAATCCTCAGTTGAGGTAAATCACTCTAATGGGGTGGACTGGAGTAGTTTCGTTAACAACGAACCAGGATAAAAATAATTGTGTTCATTGTTTTTATCTTACAAGTTTTTGAAGTCACACTTATTCAATCCCCCCTTTCTAAGTGTTTTTCTATCCTTCAATTGGCATCAGAGCGCCAATTCTAGGTGCAAGCACTTAACCGTGTTAGATAAAAGATTTAGGGAGAAAAACACAAAGTCAATATGGTTGAAACAACTTCATCTACTCCTACACCTGAACAAAACAACAATGGTAATGGAAGCAATAGTTTTAATGGCTATAATAGACCACCAGTTTTTGATGGTGAAAACTTTGAGTACTGAAAAGATAGACTCGAAAGTTACTTTCTTTGTCAAGATGGTGACTTATGGGATATAGTGCTGGATGGTTACACATATCCTGTAAATGCTCAAGGTGTCAAGGTGTTTAGACAAGCCATGAGTGATGCTCAAAAGAAAAACTTCAAGAATCATCACAAGGTTAGAACTATATTGCTGAATGTTATTTCTCATGCTGAATATGAGAAAATAACAAACAGAGAAACTACTCATGACATCTTTGAATCATTGAAGATGACTCATGAAGGTAATGCCCAAGTCAAGGAGACAAAGGCTCTTGCTTTAATCCAGAAGTATGAAGCTTTCAAGATGGAGGAAGATGAAAATATTGAAGCTATGTTTTCAAGATTCCAGACTCTAACTGCTGGATTAAGAGTGCTTGACAAGGGATATACAAAGGCTGATCATGTCAAGAAGATCATCAGAATCTTGCCCAGAAGATGGGGCCCAATGGTGACTGCATTCAAGATTGCTAAGAATCTGAATGAAGTTTCTCTTGAAGAGCTGATCAGTGCCTTAAGAAGCCATGAAATAGAGCTGGATGCAAATGAACCTCAGAAGAAAGGTAAGTCAATTGCATTGAAATCTAATAATAAAAAATGCACTAACGCTTTTCAGGCTGAAGAAGAAGATTTTGAAGAGTCGGAATCAGAAGAAGAAGATGATGAACTCTCTATGATCTCCAGAAGAGTAAATCAACTCTGGAAAAGCAAACAGAGGAAGTTCAAGAACTTCAAAAGGCCTGAAAGAGGAGAATCTTTTGGACATAGAAGATCTGACAAGAAGAAGGTGACGTGCTATGAATGCAAGGAACCTGGACATTACAAGAATGAGTGTCCAAAGCTTGAGAGGGAAAAGCCCAATAAGAAGTTTGAAAAGAAGAAAGGTCTTATGGCTACTTGGGATGACTCGGATTCTTTTGATCAAGAGTCAGACTCTGAAGATGAGCAGACAAACATAGCGCTGATGGCCACTGTTGATAATGAATCAGAATCTACACCAGACTCAGACTCTGAAGAGGTATTTTCTGAACTTTCTAGAGATGAGCTAGTTTCCAGCTTAACTGAAATTCTGGAAATCAAGGCTAAACTTAGTATCAAATATAAAAAGCTGAGAAAGCTCTTTGCATCTAAAACTAAGAAGCATGAAATAGAAAATGCTGAACTTAAAGAAAAAGTTTTAAAACTATCTAAAGATGTTGAGTCATCTTCTAGTTCAGAAAAGTCTATTCCAAGTGTGAACAATATTCTTAAAGAATATGACTTGAGTTTCAGGAAGTTTCTATCTAGAGGTATTGGCAGAAGTCAACTTGCCTCTATGATATATGGAATTAGTGGAAACAAGAGAATTGGCATAGGCTATGAGGGTGAAACCCCATATAAACTTGAACCGGTTGATGAGATGAAAATCACATACAAACCTCTGTATGATCAATTCAAGTTTGGCCATTCTCATGATATAAAACTCACATCTAACTCTAAGAGTTTTCATTTAACACACACCAAGAAGTATGCTGCACACACTAGAAAATATCATGCTATTCAGAATAGGGAATATCGTGCTGTACCTCCTGTTAATCTTCATACTAAACCTCAGTTCAATCAGAACTTGAGGAGAACTAACCCAAAAGGACCCAAGAAAATGTGGGTACCTAAAGAAAAGATTATACTTGTTGCAGATATCCTTGGCAGCCAAGAAGACAAAGGAAAACATGTCATGGTACCTGGATTCTAGGTGCTCGCGACACATGACACGAAAAAGGTCTATGTTCCAAGACCTGGAGCTTAAATCTGCTGGTGAAGTCAAGTCTGGAGGGAACCAAAAAGGCAAGATCATTGGTTCTGGAACCATTTGTATTGGTAACTCTCCCTCTATAACTAATGTACTTTTAGTAGATGGATTAGCTCATAACTTATTGTCCATAAGTCAACTAAGTGACAATGGTTATGACATTATCTTCAATCAAAAGTCCTGCAAAGCTATTAGTTAGAAGGATGGCTCCATCCTATTTACAGGCAAGAGAACGAACAACATTTACAAGATTGATCTTCAAGATCTTAAGAATCAAAAGGTTACTTGCCTTATGTCTGTTACTGAAGAGCAGTCGGTCTGGCACAGAAGATTAGGTCATGCTAGTTTGAGAAAGATTTCTCAGATTAACAAACTTAATCTGTTCAGAGGACGCCCTAATCTGAAATACAAATCAGATGCTCTTTGTAAATCATGTCAGAAAGGGAAGTTTTCAAAACCTGCATTCAAGTCTAAGAATGTTGTTTCTTCCTCTAGGTCGATAGAACTTCTGCACATTGATCTGTTTGGCCCTGTCAAAACAGCATCTGTCAGAGGGAAGAAATATGGATTAGTCATCGTAGACGACTATAGCAGATGGACGTGGGTAAAGTTCTTGAAACACAAGGATGAGTCTCATACTCTGTTCTTTGACTTCTGCACTCAGATTCAATCTAAGAAGGAATGCAAAATCATAAAGGTCAGAAGTGATAATGGTGGCGAATTTGAGAACATATTCTTTGAGATTTCTTTCAAAGAAAATGGTATTGCCCATGAGGTGTGTCGGGCAATGTTGAAAGAAAAAAAGATATGCCAAAAGTAATTATCACCGACCGTAATACCTCTTTGATGAATTTGATTGCAAAGGTCTTTCCTAATTTTTACGCATTACTATATAAGTATCACATAACAAATAATGTGAGAAGTCGAGTTAAAGACGCAGTAGGTACAAAATAGATACTAGGCGAAGACGGAAAAATGGTCAAGGCGAGCGTGATAATGGAAAAATAATGGATGTATGGAATATTATAATAAATTCTTTTACCAAATATTTATATTTCAATGTTGTTATACATTTCCGAAAGGTTTGTGAGAAATATCCAGATTTATTGAAATATGTTAAAAGTACAATTATGGATCAAGTGAAAGAGAATATTTTTTGTGCTTGGATTGATCAAGTTATACACATTGGAAATACAATAACTAACCGAGTTGAGTATACCCATGCTACATTGAAAGATTGGCTGGGGAATAGTAAGGGTGATTTGTGTAGAGATTGGGACTCTATGAAAAAAAGTATCCAAAATCAACGGGTACAGACCTCCACTGTAGGAATTTGTTGGTGTTAAACACTTTAATTTTGTCTACTTATTATTTATGTTACCTTCTCCTTGAGAGACGTGTTGTCATCGTGAAAAAGGGAGAAAATGTGGAACTATGCGTTTGCAGGTTCAATCAAGAAGTGATCAAAGTTAAGCAGGTCATATCTATTTTGGTTTGATTTTGATGATGACAATTTGGTTTTACTGATGAAAAATTTGAAGGAGTGAAAAACACTTAGAAAGGGGGGATTGAATAAGTGTAACTTCTCAAAAATGGTAGATAAAAGTAAAGAACACAATTATTTTTATCCTGGTTCGTTGTTAACCAAACTACTCTAGTCCACCCCTAACAAGGTGATTTACCTCAACTAAGGATTTAATCCACTAATCAAACTGATTACAATGGTTCTCCACTTAGATACCTGTCATACCCCAAAATTTGCCCATGGTATTTCTCTTATACAAATTCAAATCAATACACAAAGCTCCTAGACACATTCTCCTACACAAGGCTCTAAAACTAGGGTTTGGCTTATTCAAAGGAAAATCAGTGAATCAATGGATCCAAGGCATCTCATATGGCTCAATATATCTCACATCATCTCCATGACAAGTAGCAAGTCTCATCTCAAAGGATTGGTCACTCATTTGTTCAGAAAGTCAACAGTCGACTAAGTTAACCTGAAAGTCAACTGTGGTCAAAGAAAGTCAAAACTCCTGATTTTTTGTCAAGATCCTCATATTTAAGTATCATTCACCATTTGATCAAGAATTGATCATGGTTCATCAAGGAAAGATCAAAATCAACAAAACAAAAGGTTTCTAAATTAGGGTTTTTTATAGGAAAAGTCAACTGAACTTTGACCAGCCATAACTCCTACATGGAATATCAGAAATTTTCCATCCAAAGCTCATTTTGAAGGAAATTTGATTCTCTACAAATTTGTCTCTCACATGCCAAGTCTAGAAATGATTCATTTGAGAGATATGGACCAAAACATTATAGGTCCTTTTCAAAAGTCAACAAAAAGACACTTTTTTCAAAAGGACATAAAATGAGCATGGAAAATTATTTTGACATGAGACCAAAAACAATGGTTAGAGGACTCTTTAAGCTTTCTAAAAAGTCCTATAATACCTCCATATGACAATATTTGAGAGAGTTGTGACTTCCTAAAGTTGGCAAATTCTTGATGAAACATGTGAAGCAAATAGGGACCAAAATGGACTTCCTTGCAAATGGGCCTATATTTCTTTGATTCAAACTTGATTTTAACATAAAAAAGAATCATTGGCATGACATGCTCACATTTATTTTATTTATTCTTGAATTAATTTAATTTAATTCAATTTTATTTAAAATAAAATGCAAAAAAACTAAATCAATGAGTACAAGATATGTTTTTAGCATCCTTGAGGTCCAAGGTATTTATTGAAAGCTGGCAAGATCGAAAATATATTATTAGGAATTGATTGGAGCAAAAATAGGATGATTGGAATCCTATATGAACAAAATCTTTTCTCAAATTTTTCCAATCAATTAACTTATTCTTTGGACCAAATTCTTACCCTAATTTCTTCACCTATATATTCTCAACTCACTCAAGCTATTAGGGGACGAAATCCTGCCTCAAGAACTCGTACCTTGCTCTCAAAATTTCAAGAAAATTCAAGATTCGGTTTCCACATTGCAGCTTGATTCAAGCCATATAGAGTACTCCAACCAGTCCCTAGGAGTTTTCTGGACGTGGTCATATCCTTACCATCGATTGGAACACTCATAATCCCAGCCTAGAGCGCACGGTTTGGCCGATTTTTGTTTACATCGATTTCATCTTTTCATGCGTTATAATTGATTTTTGAGTGCATATCTTTGTTTATCTTGATGTGATGGTTGATTCTGGGCTCTTAATTCTTTGTTTTCGTGCATAAATCGTGATATGCCATGAATGCCGTTTAGGGTTTTGTTTTAGGGTTTCCTCATACAGGTACAATTAGTACAAATTGAGGGCACCATTAGAATCGTGTGAACAAAACGAGTTCACCAATGGTTTTATTTTTGATGTTTATGCATGTATGGGGATTTTGTGAAATTCCAGGTGTGATAGGTATACCTTTTTACAGCTATCCAATTAAGAACGCTGTAAAAAGGGTATTTACAGGTTTTAATGAAGAAGATGACGAGCTGTCATCACGTTATTAGCTAATTTCAAGTTTCGCGCGCTCTACCACACTAACCAGTTTGTTTTTTATTTTTTCCATCAAGTGCATCTGTATAACAGCGAAACGTGAATGGCCCAGTGGCGAGGGGAAGCGCATAAGGCCTTTATGCCTGAGGGGAGGGTACGATTCCCACTCTCAACATATTTTTCCAATTTTTTCTTAGATTGTTCCTACTACAGATCCCACGCAAGTGGCCAAGGCACGCACACCATGAACCTTCATCTGGCAACCGTCAGATCTCCTGGAGGCATGATCCAACGTTTCTGAAAGCACAATCATATGATGAACCCTCAGGAGTGCGCCCCATACAATCCTCAACTAAGTTTTTCTTTTTATTTTTTATTTATTATTATATAAACTTGTTTTTTATTAATATATTTATATATATATATATATATATATATATATATATATATATATTTGTTTTTACTAATATATATTAGTTTTCTAAAAAGCCTTTATTTTATAATAGTACTATTATTTTAATTTATTTAATTTATTTCTTTTAATATATTTATTTTATTCCTAATAATTAATATATTTATTATTTATCTATTTATTTTTATTTTTATATTATTTATTTAGTTCTTTAATTAGATAATTTATTTAATTATTTTCAATAATTCATAGGTATTTTATTTTCACTCATAAAAATCATAAAAATGCTTTTTTTCGATTATTCATTTTTCTTCCCTCGATTTAATTAATTAGGTCGTGAGACCAATAATTAATTAAATTGATTGATTTTCTTATTTAATTCGTATCCTAATCAGGGTTTACGAGGATCATTCCTTACACTGAATATTTCTTTTATGTGCCTTTTCAGGGTTACTCGTCAAGTACACTCCGACTACGCGCCATGTCAAATACGAAGTTAAGTATTCAATTAAATTTCGAAGTCTATTTTGTTTCCTTTTATTTTTAGGGTTTACCCTTTAAACCTCTTTTGAACTGCCCATACATTCACTTTCTTCTGCCTTTGTTTTGCCATATATTTTCAGGGTCGACCCCGAGGCTTCCTCCGACTGACAACCATATCAGATCAAATTTGAAGCTAATTATTTATTTATTTATTTATTTATTTTGAATTTCTTTATCTTTTTATTTTTAGGGTTAGCGATGTTCACCTCCGAACTGATAATGCACTCACCCTATTTCTGTTTGTCATGTTTTCACCTTTTCAGGGTTTGTCAAATGCCAAAGCTTCGCATAGTCGGTAACCCTAAACCCTAATTATTACTTGTGTTAGACTTATTTTTTATTATCCCACTGGTTTCGATTCCCCTTTCCTCCGCTGGTTTCATTTTCCCCTTTCCCTTTATTGCTTTGATTATCAATATTAATTGCTATGGTTAGTAACCCTAGGGAGTGCAACTTGTTAATTCAATTAGAATCACTTAACTATAAGATAAATATCTGAATCTGACCACGTGATTGGTGCACACACGCACACTTTTGGGGTAACCTCTCTGTTGCCTTGTTGCCTTGTAGCCTTGTTGCCTTGTGTTTTTTGCAGAATAGCCAGTCCCTCGAATACAAGGATACCTCAGCCATGTTGCCTCGATTAAGATCATGGTCCCTAATGATGCTGCCTTCGATACACATGATCTCGACCCTCGGAAGTTGCCTACGGAAAGGCTGAGGTATCCTCTAGTTGCCTAAACAAAAGGCTATTCTGGTTCTTCCCTCAGACTACCTGCCTCTCTATGGCATGGGACAGTCTTATGGCGAACGAACTCTCGATGACCCTTCAACCTCCAAATGAAAGGCTCCCTGCCCTCTTATGGCAAGGATAGACCCTTTCACCCTGAAAGGCTAAAAGAACTTCTTTTTCAAACTATAAGGTAATTTGCCCTTAACTGCTTTGCCTTGCTCTAAAAAACTTTTTCATATTCTTTCTCATAAATCTTCAATAAGGCTACGCTCATTTACGAGCTAAAGTCCTTATTACTCTTTTTCTACATTTTCTAAAACTTTTGGCTTCAAAACTAAAGAGCAAAGCAATTAAGAGCCCATGGAAAATCATGGATGCAAAGGGTGCCTTACACCTTCCCTTTGCATAATTACCCCCCGAACTCAGTTTTTATTTAAAAGGTTTTTCCTGTTCTTTTAGCCTTTCTGATTTAATTTGGATAAAATAAAAGTCGGTGGCGACTCTTGCTTAACCGCTACATCTCGATAAAAAGTCAGTTCACCGTATTACAGAACTGGCGACTCTGCTGGGGATTTTTCGATTAAAAGAGGGGTTACCATAAAAGCTTAGGAATCACTTAATTGTTTTCTATTGTTTGCTCTGCTTGTTTTATTTTTCAGGGCTATTTTGGGAAAATTGAAGGACGAATCCTATTCCCGGATTCAAGAACACTTAAGATTAGGAGCGGCATAGTCATGGAGACCCCCCTTGTGCATGCTTGGGGTTGGTCAAAATGAAGTTCGCGCTTGAGTTAGGCCTCCACTGGTTATTGTGTACCTCTTTTGCATGAGAGAGGTTTACGCATGTATCTTTGGGTGCGTCGGAGCTCAAGGACCTTTAGTCATCTTTAACCCATCCTGACTTTTAGGAACATAGTGGGGGGCTATTCTTGGTGCATGCCAAGTTATGGTCGCTACCCGATACTACAGCTCAGATAGGTTTCTTCCTAAAGTATCATTGCGTGGTATGCATGTACCATGTTTGAGGGTGCTTTAGAGGGGGCTGACAATTCTGAGTCACTTGGTAGAACCCGTTGCTGAAATCTCCTTATCCATAGAAATACCCTTGGGAAGGACACCTGATCAGACTCCATGCAAGCCTTGAGCCAAAAATTGTGTGACTTATGTGACTTGCGTGACTTGTGTGACTTATTTGTGTTTGATACTAACCTTTGTTTCCTTGCAGGTTTTGTTAAGAGAACTTGTTTGTCCTCACTGTTTCACACTATGCCTAACGAACTGCATTCGCATAACATCATGACATCATGACATCACAAGCATAACACGATTTAACTAACCCTTCAAGGATCTTAGGGATTTAGGGCGCACAATTTCAGGTGCCCTTATCAAAGACTGAATCCCTATCAAAGGGCAAGAGGATTTATTTTCCTCTGGCCACACGCCTTCCAATTCAAAGACTCAGTACCTAACAAGGGGCAAGAGGATTTATTTTCCTCTGGCCACACGCCTTCTAATTCAAAGACTCAGTACCTAACAAGGGGCAAGAGGATTTATTTTCCTCTGGCCACGTACCTTCCAATTCAGAAGTATCCCGAATCAGAGGCAATGACCCACTCGATATGGTGAGCTTGATTCTCAAAGAAAGACGTTCAAAGGCAAAATTCAGATTTCTTCAGACAAAGACGCGACCAAACTATTTTTTAATGTTGCTAACTAAATCCCTAAAGATCCTTGAAAAGATTGCATTTGCATTCATAACATCACATAAAACTAACTTTTCCTTTCAGGTCGACCAACTGGTCAGAAAAATACCATCAACAAATCAATCCTAATCAGATGAACATTCTGGAAGCTTGACCCCCAGACTTCTGAAACATTCCAATCAGATATACATTCCGGAAGCTCGAACCCCGGACATTCTGAAATTTCCAATCAGATGAACATTTTGGAAGCTTGACCCCCAGACTTCTGAAACATTCCAACCAGATATACATTTCAGAAGCTCGAACCCCGGACATTCTGAAAGTTCCAATCAGATGAACATTTTGGAAGCTTGACCCCCAGACTTCTGAAACATTCCAATCAGATATACATTCCGGAAGCTCGAACCCCGGACATTCTGAAACATTCTTATCAGATACACATTCCGGAAGCTCGAACCCCAGATACTCTGAATCTCTACACCAGTTCCACAACAACGACGCAAGCCAGATGCACCTAAGCGCCAATTCACCCAAATCAAATGTCGCCGGCTCAAACATTACAACATCTGTTGAAGATCAGATTGATTACTCTGAGGGATGCTCCTAAGAATTCTAACACCTCTGGCTATAAACTCAATGCGAGGTGCGCGTACCATTTCAACATTCCTGGACATTACAAAAACAATTGCTGGACATTGGGGAATAAGATTCAAGATCTAATCGATACCGGGGAAATCAAATTCAACCCTCTCGAAACTCCTGTGGTGATCACCGCTCCTATGCCTAGCCATGACAAGACTGATTGACGTCTAGACGGACGAATTTTGGATCATTAGATCTACTTTCATTTGCAAGTTTCTTTTCTATTTGTTTAAACATTTGACTTATGATAGACATTATATGTTTTAATAATCATCATCAGTGCATTGCATATGTTTGTCTTGAATAAATTATTTCGCTATCACTCATTTTAAATTACATCTTTACTTTGCATATGTTTTGTGATATTTAACTCTCGCTAAAGCTCTGAACCTTTTAAGGGAGGATGACGAAAACGATACCGCAACCTCATACAGTATGCTTTTGAGCGGACTATGCTGACGATGTACAGGCATTGTTTCAATTCCTAAACAGTGGAGATATAAGGATGTTAATCCCTCGTCAACCCCTTTGAGCCTAAGAAGTAGAAGTTTCTTTCTTGTACTAATTAAAACCTTTGATCATAACCTGAGGCAGGGTAGTTCTCAGTTAATTTGGCTGTGCATTCTATTTTAAGAGAATCATTCAGTACACTTTTCAACAAAGGTTTCAATCACAAGCGCTCATCCGCACACATCAAAGAAGTGTTGGAGATGTCAATCAAAAGCCAATGATGGTTCATCAATCATTTAAGCAAGGCAGTCAATATCTTTAAAAAATGATGAAAAAACATATATTCAAAGAAAAGCCTGCTAAGTCAAAAATCAAAAAGATGACTTAGGCAAAAGTCAAGGCATCCCGCTGACTGTAAGCTCAAAATAGACAGTTCAGGCAAAAGTTAGGGATATCAAAAAGATGGAAAAAGGAGAAGTCAATAAATTCCTGAATAACTCAAAGTTGTGACTACCAAAAGGAAGAAGTGACTGCCATCTCAAAAGTTCTCTTTGCTTGCGAACCATCAACATTATCAAAGGCGCAAATCCAGAAATCTCTTGGAACCCGAGTGCATAAGTTGAATTAACTGAGTTGAGTTTAGGACTGAAGATCATCACGAAGAGGGGTGTGTATAAATAAACTTTGAGCCTTTATCCTTTACTTCTTAAACCGTGAACCAAGCCACGTTACAACCCTTGAAAGTCCTAATTGAAGCATGGTTAGTTCGAAAGCATACTGTTACCAAAAAGGTATCCTGACTCCTTAAGGTTTACCACAAATGCCGAGTTGATATCACGTTTTTACAAACATCGCGTTGTTGCAAATATCATGTTTTTACAAATATCACGCCTTTACATCTCCTGTTTTAATGTTTTTTCAAAAACTCAAGACAAAACGTATGCATTGCATCTCATGAATACATTATTAAACATATTCTGCTACATAATTTCAAATGTTAGCAACAGAAAGAATTTGCACAAGGTACAATTAATGACTGAAAGTTATCCCGACAGACAATATTACTCCAAGGGACATGCATCCAAGAAAATCTAAAGCTACTTCTCAACCAACATAGGACATTGTCTTGGGCCTATGATTACTAGGGGCATGTCGCCCGTAGTGCACACCTCATAAAGTCCTCGTGAATTGAATCTCTTCAAAGTTCCTACTAGCTGGGGCAAATTTATACAAGGCATGCTCAACGCTTCGATCAATATCCATTGGCATGTCCTAATCAACACAAATCCAGGAATGGCAAGTGCTATAATCACTGGGGGCAATATTCAAGGCATTCATGCTTCTCCACAGAGTCGACTTCATAAGATCATATCCCCACAGAGTAATCCTCAAGGAAGATATCTTTAAATACTCTCAAACAAAGGACATAGCTCCCAACAGAGATTTACATCTTCAACATTACTGGTTCCCCGACACCTTTCTCTTCTCCAACATGGGTTACTAATACTTTTTGTCCCCAATCAGGGTACATCAAGTTACTGATCATCCCCAAGCAAGAATCATAAATTCCCAGCTGAGCATCTTCAAGACAAGATCAAACATTAAAATTACAAACAATAGAAGGATTTATTTTCTCAATCGAGATACTCCAAAATAGCATGTTCATACATCATGTATCATAGTAAATTCATACATAACATACATACGCCTCATTGCATAGGCATATTACTCTCATTAATTTCAAAAAAAAACTGCAATGCATGCATCACGACATTGCATGAAACTAATGTTTCTTTTTCAGCCTATTTCTACAATCAAATAAACATGGTCTTCTAGATATAGTGCAGAGATAATCAAGTCAACGATTTAATTCTGACGCTCATTCAAGACAGAGATTTAGTTCTGATACTTAATTTTGGATATCTTCCAGAGATAGTTCAGAGATAATCAAGACCAAGATTTAATTCTGATACTTAGTTCCGGGTATTCTCCAGAGATAGTTCAGAGATAATCCAAACAAAGATTTAATGCTGATACTTAATTTTGGATATCTTCCAAAGATAGTTCAGAGATAATCAAGACCAAGATTTAATTCTGATACTTAGTTCCGGGTGTTCTCCAGAGATAGTTCAGAGCTAATCCAAACAAATATTTAATGCTGATACTGAGTTTCGGGTATTCTCCAGAGATAGTTTAGAGATAATCAAAGCGAAGATTTAATTTTGACACTTAATTTTGGGTATCCTCCAGAGATAGTTCAGAGATAATCAAAACGAAGATTTAATTTTGACACTTAATTTTGGGTATCCTCCAGAGATAGTTCAGAGATAATCAAAACGAAGATTTAATTCTGACACTTATTTCGAAGATAGTTCAGAGATAATCAAGACGATGATTTAGTTCTGATACTTAGTTTCGAGTATCCTCCATGAATAGTTCAAAAGACTTAGATCTTATTCAGTTACTACAAACGGTGCTGACACGATCAATCTCCAATAAACTTTTTTCTCAAGGCCTGGATGGCATCTTTAAGCCCATCTCCGACAAGAGTCCCTACTTCGGCTAGGGCAAATTTCTTGGTATTCTAGTGTTCAATCATCTTCCACCTTCAGATACCGACTGGCACACAAACCACTCTACATATTCAGGTTAAAGATAATTGAACAGGGGCAGCTGTCATACCCCAAAATTTTCCCATGGTATTTCTCTTATACAAATTCAAATCAATACACAAAGCTCCTAGACACATTCTCCTACACAAGGCTCTAAAACTAGGGTTTGGCTTATTCAAAGGAAAATCAGTGAATCAATGGATCCAAGGCATCTCATATGGCTAAATATATCTCACATCATCTCCATGACAAGTAGCAAGTCTCATCTCAAAGGATTGGTCACTCAATTGTTCAGAAAGTCAACAGTCGACTAAGTTAACCTAAAAGTCAACTGTGGTCAAAAAAAGTCAAAACTCCTGATTTTTTGTCAAGATCCTCATATTGAAGTATCATTCACCATTAGATCAATAATTGATCATGGTTCATCAAGGAAAGATCAAAAATCAACAAAACAAAAGGTTTCTAAATTAGGGTTTTTTATAGGAAAAGTCAACTGAACTTTGACCAGCCATAACTCCTACATGGAATATCAGAAATTTTCCATCCAAAGCTCATTTTGAATGAAATTTGATTCTCTACAAATTTGTCTCTCACATGCCAAGTCTAGAAATGATTCATTTGAGAGATATGGACCAAAACATTATAGGTCCTTTTCAAAAGTCAACAAAAAGACACTTTTTTCAAAAGGACATAAAATGAGCATGGAAAATTATTTTGACATGAGACCAAAAACAATGGTTAGAGGACTCTTTAAGCTTTCTAAAAAGTCCTATAATACCTCCATATGACAATTTTTGAGAGATTTGTGACTTCCTAAAGTTGGCAAATTCTTGATGAAACATGTGAAGCAAATAGGGACCAAAATGGACTTCCTTGCAAATGGGCCTATATTTCTTTGATTCAAACTTGATTCTAACATAAAAAAGAATCCCCAAAGCCCATTGGAATGACATGCTCACATTTATTTTATTTATTCTTGAATTAATTTAATTTAATTCAATTTTATTTAAAATAAAATGCAAAAAAAACTAAATCAATGAGTACAAGATATGTTTTTAGCATCCTTGAGGTCCAAGGTATTTATTGAAAGCTGGCAAGATCGAAAATATATTATTAGGAATTGATTGGAGCAAAAATAGGATGATTGGAATCCTATATGAACAAAATCTTTTCTCAAATTTTTCCAATCAATTAACTTATTCTTTGGACCAAATTCTTACCCTAATTTCTTCACCTATATATTCTCAACTCACTCAAGCTATTAGGGGACGAAATCCTGCCTCAAGAACTCGTACCTTGCTCTCTAAATTTCAAGAAAATTCAAGATTCGGTTTCCACATTGCAGCTTGATTCAAGACATATAGAGTACTCCAACCAGTCACTGGGAGTTTTCTGGACGTGGTCATATCCTTACCATCGATTGGAACACTCAGAATCCCATCCTAGAGCGCACGGTTTGGCCGATTTTTGTTTACATCGATTTCATCTTTTCATGCGTTATAATTGATTTTTTAGTGCATATCTTTGTTTATCTTGATGTGATGGTTGATTATGGGCTCTTAATTCTTTGTTTCCGTGCATAAATCGTGATATGCCATGAATGCCGTTTAGGGTTTTGTTTTAGGGTTTCCTCATACAGGTACAATTAGTACAAATTGAGGGCACCATTAGAATCGTGTGAACAAAACGAGTTCACCTAGGGTTATAGCCTTTTGTACTTGTACTTTCTTCTGGACTCAGAATGTATAGAATATACATTTGAATACCGAGCCTCTATAAATTCAGGAGTCTTCTCTTTTCCCTCATCTTTTTACTTTCCACATATTTTCTTTTCATTTTGTGTTGATATATTTAAACATATTCTTAAAAAATATATTAAAATATGAAGTTGGAAACAATATAGTTTTAAACTATCATTTTTCAAATCGCTAAATTCACCCCTCTCTTGTATGTAGAGTCACTTGTTCAACAAGTGAAATCAAAGTCTAACTCCTGTTTAAATACTAATCATCTTAGGAGGAGGATGACTTCCAACACTAGTTCTAACAAACGATATTTTCTAAACACACCTCTATCGTTTAAAGGTGATAGGTGTAACACCCCTTCTCTAACCCCAAAACATTCAATATATATTCACAGAGTAAATAAAATGCATAAACAAAAGGGCGTCGCATGTTGTTTCCCTATAAATGAAATGCATAAACAAAAGGGCGTCGCATGTTGTCCCCATTTCTAAGGTATCCTCGCCTGTTGCCTAAAATGACTATTATATCCTTCCCTAAGACTACCTACCCTCTATATGGTAGGGACAGTTTTATGGCGAACGATACTTCCTCGATGACCCTTTACATCCAATGAAAGGACTTCCTACCCTCCTATGGTATGGATAGCCCTTTCAAACTGAAAAGCTGAAAGAACAGAATTTCTAACTTAGGGTAGGTGTTCCTGATTGCTTGCTCTATTTAAATTCAAAATTCAAAATCTTTTCCCACTTCTTTTCAAAGAATCTTTTAAAAAAGACTACGCTTATTTATAAGCTAAAGTTCTTATTCAAACATTTTCTTATTCACACACTACATTTCAAACAATTCAAACAAACAAGTGAGCTAAGCAATTAAGAGCCCATGGATAACCATAGATACAAAGGGTGCTTACACCTTCCCTTTGTATAACTTACCCCCCAAACTCAATCTCTTTCAAAAAAGGTTTTTTCTGTTCTTTTAGCCTTTCTATATATTGGATAAAATAAAAGTCGGTGGCGACTCTTGTTATCCGCAACATTTCTAAAAGTTAGTTCTCCCACTGAATTACAATATCACAAATATAATTATCACACAAGCAAGTACGTCAATTCAAACATTCACACTTCAACAATGTGACCCGAAATGCAAATTAATGTGACTCATGCATGTAGTACCATGTGAGTATAAAGCTCACTGCTCCCGATTAAAAACCAGATCCACGCTTCGATCTGGACAAGATCAAAGCCCTCAAAATATGAACATATAGTTCACCGCTTCCGAATCCACAAAAGGAACAAAGCCGCTTATGTTTCCACACAAGGATCAAAGCCAACCGGAGTACAATCCCCCCATGAATGCATGTACAACAATGTCCATAACATATGCAATTAAGATTATCACACAACCTTAATCATCCAAGCATATCTCAATAATTCGCACAATTCGAATCATCCACCAAAACATTGTACAACATGCATCAAGTAATCATTCACAACAAAGTGCATCCAAATAGCATATATTTATTCACATAAACCATGAATATCATATCACATAACATATCAATAAATGTTATTCACAATTCATCAAAATCTTGGCACACATAAAGATAATCATATGTTATTCACACAATAACATCATAATTAATTCATGGGTTAATAGGCATTTACACCCCTGCAATGTTAGCAAATTTTGCTTTTCCCCCCTCCGTTGCCAAAGGCAGATTTTGGCAACGGTTTTTTCAAAAAAATCGTTGCCAAAACTTGCCTTTGGCAACGGAGGGGGGAAAAGCAAAATTCGCTAACATTACAGGGGTGTAAATGCCTATTAACCCTTAATTCATCAAGTGTTCACCATTCCAATCCTATCATATAGATATTCACATTAGCTTCCTAATTGATCAGTGCATTTTGATGCACACTCCTTTATGTTTGTACTTAGGCATTTCTATGGTTTGGTTTGTTTATTTTTCTATTTTATTATGTTTTTATATTTTAATTTATTTTTATTGTTATTTGATTTTCGTATTTATTTTTCAGCTTTAGCAGTCTGCACGGAAACGATCATAACTGGAGTTCCAGGAGTCCGATTGAGGAGTTCTAATAATCGACGGAAAGCTAAGAGAAAGAGCTACAATTCTTATGTTGGAGTCGAAGTCAGAATCGGACTGTAGAAGAGCCAGAAAATTCGTTGAAGTTGCAGCACTAGTTTTAGTTAAGTTTCGGGTCAATAAGTTTTGGGCCTGGGTCGTCTGTTTGACCCAGTTGGAATGTAAAACGGGTTGTGCTATTGTCCCTTAGGTTAGCAGCCGCGGTACTGTAGCAATCCATCTTCCATTCACGAAAAAATTAAGCTTGTACGAATTGATCCATGGCGAACTAATCCTTTTGAGTTAATCTACCGTGTTCAGATTCTAATACTATGAGATTAATATAATTTTGCATTATAATTCTAATTCCTTCAATTCTACTTTGTGTTTATCATTTGCTTAATCTGATTATTCGTAGAGTAGATTGTTTGGTTCGATTGATTTATGGTTCCCAAATTTCTATGCGTTTTATCGTATGCTTAATCGTTAATTCACCTTTTGCTTAATCGAATGCTTAATTCGGCAAACGGGAAATATAATTCTTTAAAATTGTTGCGCTTGTCAATTGATTTTGTGATCGAACAGGAACGGAATCCGCTTAGGGTAGTGAAATTATAATAATCGATGATTAGTAGGAACCGAATCGGTAGATTGACTTATTTCATAATCACTTATTTCAAAACGGCTTATCTTCATAATCACTTTTGATAATCATTTTTTCGACCAAACCAAACCCCCCTAAATCGATTTAGCTTTTAGTTAATAAAAATCAAGAATCCTTGCGATACGACTCGAGCCATTGTCGTTGTACTACGTTTTACAAAATACTCGTTTTTGACCCGCGCGCGACAGCAGATCACTAATGCTTTGAACAACACATAAAACGGAGTTACGGATCAAAAGTTACGCATCTTACAATTTTTGGCAAAACAGAGCATATTCGCCCGGCGGAAGGACCCATCTCACCCGGCAAAGGCATTGAAATGACCACTCGCCCGACGAAGCACACCAGACACAGAAAAATGTTGTGCGTTTCAACACTTCCCAACCCAAACCAACTCCGATTCTAACCAACCAGAACTCATTCCAAACAGCAATTTATCACATGTAAGAGATTCCTAATCATGTTTCTAATTATGGGTTATCATTCTAACAACATTTAACATGATTAATTCACAAAATATCATGGATTCAACATAAACCCTAACATGTCACTACGCCAAAAAGGACTTTAGACAGCGCTTTTATACAAAAGCGCTGCTATAAGTAAAATATAAAATAAAACACGGAAATTGTTCAGGAAAATGAGAAAAAGCGCTGCTAAAAATGTGACCTTAGACAGCGCTTTTGAAAAGCGCTGCTAAAAGGGTTGCTTTTGAAAGCACTTTACGAAAGCGCTGGTAAAATACCACATTAGCCAGTGCTTTAAAAAAGCGCTGCCTAAGGCACTTCTAAAAGCGCTGCCATTAGTTTATAAAAAATAAAATAAAATTCAGAATCCCTTCATACCCACTTCATGCTTCCAAGAAACCCTATGGCCAGGGACGCAGCAGAGCTTCCATCTTCATCAAGCCCTAGTAGCTACCGCCAAGACCTCCGCCTTCAAATCCTCTCAAACGCAGATTTAGAAGATTAGAATAGAAGACTCAAGTCTTAGGCTCACAACACAATCACATCGCTACCGAAGAAGAGAACAAGAACAAGAATCTACTCTGAATTCGGTAAGGTAGGTTCTCTATTTCCCTATGATTCTTTCGGAATTTGGGGGTAAACAAAAATTAGGGTTGTTAGGTTATGGTTCTGAATCTGATATTTAGGAATAGGGCTCAGAAATTCACTCTTTTCTATATCACACGTGGTGATATCCAACGAATATAAACTCGAAACCTAACATACAAAAACCCTAGTTTAGTTAACCTTCTTTTAGTTGAAACCCAACCAATAAAAAAACCTACTCTCTTCTAACGCTCTTCTCCGTCACCGTCGCAACACTTCTCTAACTCACCAACATGTCGGATGAAGAGCATCAATTTGAATCCAAGGCCGATGCCGGTGCCTCCAAAACCTACCCCCAGCAGGCCGGTACCATCCGTAAAAGTGGTCACATTGTTATCAAGAATCGTCCCTGCAAAGTAAATTGAAATTTGTTTTTTATTCTTCTATTAGATTTGGTTTTTCTGATTCTCTGTTTATGATTTCGTGCTTTATCTATGGATTGATTTAATTGTTTTTTTTGTGAATAGGTTGTGGAGGTTTCCACATCTAAGATTGGAAAGCACGGTCGCGCAAAGTGTCATTTTGTTGCTATTGATATTTTTACCGGCAAGAAACTTGAAGATATTGTGCCTTCTTCTCATAATTGTGATGTATGAATCCATTGCTATTGATTTATATGTTTCTCTTTTGAAAATTATTTTGTTTTTATTTAACTCTTTTCTGATTTATGTTAATTTAATTGTTTTTTGGTTAGGTTCCTCATGTGAATCGTACTGACTACCAGCTCATTGATATCTCTGAGGATGGATTTGTAAGATGAATTTATGTTCTTAGTTTTCTATTGTTAATTAATTCATATTTGTGGCTTGAAATTTATGTATTACTACATAGTACATCCTTTAAATTTATGTATTGATTAAATAATTCACCCTTCGATGGTTCTAAAGATGGATTTTTGAGTTTAAATTTATGTTTTTAGTTGTCTTTGATTGCTTGATTCATGCATATATTTCATGCATTTGTTTTGACATCTTAGGATAACCTTGTGTCTGATGCTTATGTTTTGACATCTTAGGATAGCCCTTTGTCTTTGACATCTTTGATGCATATGTTTTGACATCTTTAAGGCATATGTTTTAACAACTTAGGATAGCTCTTTGTCTTTGACATGCATATGTTTTAACATCTTAGGATAGCTCTGTCCTTGGCATCTTTGAAGCATGGTTTTTGGTTAACCAAAGTACTTTTTTGTTTAAAAAATAGTATCATGTCCAGGAACTTCAGCTTTTACATGTTTTCTTGTTAACTTGTTAAGACCTTGAGTTAAAAAAATAGTATCATGTTCTTTGTTTTTATGCTGAGTTTGTGCTTGAGAACAACACTTTTGATGTGAATTTTCGATTTACCACATGTTTGCATTTTTGTGGCAACATAACTTGTATCGGTAAACGCTTTTGAGCATTGACTTGTGGTTTTAAACTCGATTTTGGTGGATATCAATTCAAATATATGCTGCTGCCCGGAAAGTGTAAACATGTTGCAATTTGCTTTTCGAAACGGATGAAGGCTCACTTACACTTGATAATATGCTAAAATAGGAACCGTGCGCTTAATTTTTGTGTCCAACACTCTTATCGGTTTGTTCTCTTAAGTGCATCATTGTTGATCAATGTTGTCCCATTATGCAAATACATGCTAAAGGGTTGTTTTCTCATGAGATGTAATTGCTTCACCTTTTGTTTTTCCATTTGAATGACTTGTTTATGGTTTGTGGTCGTTCTTACGACAATGTTTTTGACGCGCGTAGTTACTGTCCCGGTTCCTAAGTATGTGTTAAGCTACGATGTTATCTTGTGCTATCGCGTATCTACTTTTAATATAACAAGCGATTGATGGTTAGTTTGGTTTCAAATCATTTTATGCCACATTTTGTCATTCATTTTGCTACCGAGGTGCTGTCCTGAGTTGATTTTATCTTATACCTAAACTGTTTGTGGCAGATTGAACACTCCTGTACTGATGTGCACTAAATTATGCAGGTTAAATGATGGTTATCAAGTTCTGATTATAAGCTTTGGTATGAGATTCGAATATTCTTCGGAGGACCTGACGATAATGAAGCGCTTGCTTACGGTATGAGAATAGTCGAACATCCTGACATTGTGCTAACTGTTGTTAAATTTATGTCTCCACCCGGAACAACATTATCATTCGGCACTAAGTTAGTCGGTGTTGCATCGGTAGAATATACTATGTTAGGAAGAATGTAAATAGGTTAACAGTTGATTGTATATTATCAAAGAATGTAAATAGGTTAACTGGTGATTGTATGTTATCATTTCATCATTAATTTTTTAACTGGGGTGCTTTTGAATTTTCATTTGTATCATATTTCCAAACAATGATATTATTATGATTATTATTATTATGATTATTATTATTATTATGATTATGATTATTATTATTATTGTTATTATTATTATTATTTTGTGTAAAAAATAGGTGCATATAAAATATATAATTCAAACAGCGCTATTTTAAGTAAATTATATAAAAAAAATTGTATAGCTTAGATAGCGCTTTACACTAAAAGCGCTGCCTAAAGTAGCTTTTTTTTTTAATTTTTGGTTTACTAGAAGCGCTGCCGTAGGTGGGCCTTTAGCAGCGCTTTTAAACTAAAAGCGCTGGCTTAGGTGGTCCTTTAGCAGCGCTTTTAAACTAAAAGTGCTGGCTTAGTGGGGCCTTTAGCAGCGCTTTTCAACTAAAAGCGCTGGCTTAGGAGGGCCTTTAGCAGCACTTTCCCTTTAAAAAAAGCGTTGTCTTTACCTACAGCAGCGCTGGAATAGACAACACTTTAAAACGCTGTCTAAAGCCAAAAAAAGCGTTGTCTAAGGTCTTGTTTGGCGTAGTGTGTGAAATCTATGAAATATAGAGATGATTACCTAGTATACCACTACTCATTATATATATATATATATATATATATATATATATATATATATATATATATATATATATATATATATATATATATATATATATATATATATATTCAAGATAATGAAGATTCTCCCCCTTACCTTAGTTTACAACTCCTTCATCTTCAAGATTCCTCCAATTCCCTCTTCCGTTCTCCACTTTCTCTTGAGCTCTCTCTCTTTTCTCTTTTTCACAAAATGAATGTTATGAGAATAACCTAATCCCAGTCTTACTATCTTTCTTAACTAAATGGGCTTAGCATCTCCCACACCTCATTATTATTATTATTTCTAATACTTAGGCCCAATAGCTAGTATTGCTCATTATCCTACTAAATAGCTCAATTAATCCAATTAGCAAAATAACACACAATTAAATAATTTCCATACCAAATAATAGTTAAATAATCACACTAATAATAAAATAGCTATTTAATAAATAAAATAGAAAAATTGGGATGTTACAACTCTCTCCCACTTAAAACATTTTCGTCCTAAAAAATTACCTCAAGTGAACAACTCCGGATACGATTCCTTCATCTTACTTTCGAGTTCCCACGTCACATTACCATTGGCCAGTCCTCCCCAAATCACTTTCACTAAAGCGATCTCTTTACCACGAAGCCTCTTAACTTCTCGATCCTCATTTCGCATAAGTGATGTATCAACTGTCAAGTTATCCCTTACTTGGACATCATCTAATTCAACAACATGCGATGGATCCGCAATGTACCTCCTCAATTGAGACACATGGAACACATCATGAAGATTAGCAAGCGACGACAGCAATGCAATCCGATATGCCAATTCACCTACTTTCTCGGAAATCTGATATGGACTAATGAAACGCGGCGTCAACTTACAGAACTTCAAAGCTCTACCAACACCTGTTACCGGCATAACCCGAAGAAACACATGTTCATCCTTTTCGAACTCAAGTGCTTTCCTCCTCTTATCATGGTAACTCTTCTGGCGACTCCGAGAAGCCTTCATCTTCTCTCTGATTAACTTAATCTTATCAGTAGTCTATTGAACGATCTCAGGTCCAACCACAACACTCTCTCCAGATTCATACCAACCCAAAGGAGTTCTACACCTTCTACCATACAAAGCTTCAAAAGCTATCATTCCAATACTCGAATGGAAACTGTTGTTATAAGTAAACTTAATCAAAGGCAAGAAACTATCCCAAGCACCTCCTTGTTCCAAAACACAAGATCTCAAAAGATCCTCAAGCGACTAAATTGTCCGCTCCGTTTGACCATCAATTTGCGGATGATAAGCCAAACTCAACCGCAACTTAGTACCAGAAGCACTTTGCAAACCTTCCTAAAATATCAAAGTAAACCTCTGATCTCTATCCGAAATAATACTCGACGGAATACCATGAAAACAAACAATCCTCTCAATGTATAGCTTCACAAGTCTCTCCATCAAATAATCCATCCTGATCGGAATAAAGTGAGCAAATTTCGTCAATCTATCCAAGATAACCCAAATCACTTCATAATTACTCGACGTTCTCGGCAAACCCAAAACAAAATCCATAGAAATGTTATCCCATTTCCACTCAGGAATAGATAACGGTTGTATCTGAAGGATAGAAAAACACTTAGAAAGGGGGGGTTTGAATAAGTGTAGTCTAAAAACTTGAACGATAAAAACAATATGCACAGTTATTTTTATCCTGGTTCGTTGTTAACTAAACTACTCCAGTCCACCCCCACTGAGTGATTTACCTCACCTGAGGATTTAATCCACTAATCGCAACAGATTACAATGGTTTTCCACTTAGTCCGCGACTAAGTCTTCTAGAGTATCCTGATCACAACCTTATCACTCCAGGAACAAATGCTTAGACACAAGCTAAGACTTTCTTAGAGTATCCTGACCACCACGTGATCACTCTAAATACAACTGCTTAGACACAAGCTAAGACTTCCTAGAGTATCCTGATCAACACTTGATCACTCTAGTTACTTACAAATTAATGTAATCAATTCTAAGAGTATTACAAATGCTTCTTGAAAAGCTATAATCACAACAGTGATATTTCTCTTAACGTTTAAGCTTAATCTCACTAATATATTACAACAGCAATGTAGTGAGCTTTGATGAAGATGAAGTTTCTGAGCTTTGAATTTGAACAACGTTTCAGCAAGTCTTTCAGAATAATTTTGTTCAGAATTGGTAACCTTGCTTCTCATCAGAACTTCATATTTATAGGCATTTGAGAAGATGACCGTTGAGCGCATTTAATGCTTTGCGTATTCCGTACAACTTTGCATTTAATGTTTCACGCTTTTGTCAACTACCTCGAGCCTTGTTCACGCTGTGTCTACTGACGTTGCCTTTAATAGCTTCCAACGTTCCTTTTGTCAGTCAGCGTAGCCTGCTACTTGTACTTTCTTCTGATATGATGTTTGTGAATAAAATATTTGAATATCATCAGAGTCAAACAGCTTGGTGCAAAGCATCTTCTTGTCTTCTGACCTTGAAGTGCTTCGGAGCGTGATACCATCAGAACTTCAGTGCTACTGCTTCTGATCTCAAGTTCTTCTGATGCTTCCATAGACCCATGTTCTGATTCTGCCTTGACCATCTTCTGATGTCTTGCCAGACCATGTTCTGATGTTGCATGCTGAACCTTCTGAGACAAAGCTTCTGAGCGCTGATTTGTGCATACTCTTTATATATTTCCTGAAATGGAAATTGCAATGTATTAGAGTACCACATTATCTCACACAAAATTCATATCCTTGTTATCATCAAAACTAAGAATATTGATCAGAACAAATCCTGTTCTAACAGTATCAAACCAAACGACTTTTGATGTTCAATCTTTGACTTCTGACAAGTCAAACATGAATACACAAATTCAGCAACATCCTTCTTCATACCTTGCCACCAAAATAACTTTCTTAAATCTTGATGCATCTTAGTAGCTCCAGGATGAATACTCAAACCACTACGATGTCCTTCCTCAAGAATCCTCTTTCTCAAATCCGCAACATCAGGGATACAAACTCTATCACGACATCTTATGGCACTATTTTCATCAATCCAAAAATCACCACCTTTTCCTTGATTAATCAATGTCATTATGTAAACCAATTTCAAATCTGATTTTAGTCCTTCTTGAATCTCATCAAGAATACCACAAGTAAGCTTAGTTTTTTGAGAGGATGCCATTGCCTAGCTTTGCCCCAACTTGTAGGGACCTTGGAGATATTTGCCTTGCGAGGACCTTCTGAGATATGTACTATTGTAGGACTTGGGCTTGGGCTTACAAATCGCAGCACTCCTTGCTATTACAAATCTGCAGAAATCTTCTGCTACGATCAAGGTCTTTTTAATCACGAGTTTCCTAATTTATCTCCTAAATTAGAAACTACTGAATCTTCAATCTTCTGATCTGATTCTTCCTGAATCTTCAATCTTCTGATCTTATTCTTCAATATTCTTTTGACCTTTAACTTTGCGCCACATAGGATTACAAAATATTCCACGAATATCCTGTATCTGTTGAGTAACAAAGTGAATCTTCCTTCCAGTTCTGCAGGCACGATGTCATGAGTTGATGTCATGACATTCCATATAATATCTTGCTTGTACCTGTTTTTTTATTTTTATAATTGTAAGATTACACTTGTATTATGTTTTACTGCTATTATGTTTTAACCAAACATAGATGCCAATCAGCTAATAAAAGCACTAACAGAACAAATTTCATAAGTATTGCACATATCACAAATATAATTACCACACAAGCAAGTACATCAATTCAAACATTCACACTTCAACAATGTGACTCGAAATGCAAATTAATGTGACTCATGCATGTTGTACCATCTGAGTATCATGCTCACCGCTCCCGATTAAAAACTAGAGCCACGTTTTGATCCGGATAAGATTAAAGCCCTCAAAATATGAACATATAGTTCACCTCTTCCGAATCCACATAAGGAAAAAAGCCACTTATGTTTCTACACAAGGATCAAAGCCAACCGGAGTACAATCTCCCCATGAATGCATGTACAACAATGTCCATAACATATGCAATTAAGATTATCACACAACCTTAATCATCAAGGCATATCTCAATGATTCACACAATTTGAATCATCAACCAAAACATTGTACAATATGCATCAAGTAATCATTCACAACAAAGTGCATCTAAATAGCATATATTCATTAACATAAACCATGAATATCATATCACATAACATATCAACAAATGTTATTCACAATTCATCAAAATCATCTCACACATAAAGATAATCATATGTTATTCACACGACAACATCATAATTAATTCATCAAATGTTAACCGTTCCAATTCTATCGTATAGGTAATCACATTAGCTTCATAGTTCTTTGAATGACACATAAAACGGAGTTACGGATCAAAAGTTACGCATCTTACAATTTTTGGAAAAACAGGGCACATTTGCCCGGCGGAAGGACCCACCCTCCCGACGCTCCAAGAAAGAAACTTGATCACGAAAAACCCCCTCTCGCCCGCTGGTCTCGCCCGGCAAAGGCGTTGAAATGACCACTCGCCCGATGAAGCACACCAGACACAGAAAAATGATGTGCGTTTCAGCACTTCCCAACCCAAACCAACTCCGATTCTAACCAACCAGAACTCATTCCAAATAGCAATTTATCACATGTAATAGATTCCTAATCATGTTTCTAACTATGGGTTATCATTTTAACAACATTTAATATGATTAATTCACAAAATCTCATGGATTCAACATAAACCCTAACATGTGAAATCTATGAAATATATAGATGATTACCATGTATACCACAGCTCATTGCATACATATTTCAAGATAATGAAGATTTCCCCCTTACCTTAGATTACAACTCCTTCTTCTTTAAGATTCCTCCAATTCTGTCTTCCCTTCTCTACTCTCTCTCTCTCTCTCTCTCTCTCTCTCTCTCTCTCTCTCTCTCTCTCTCTCTCTCTCTCTCTCTCTCTCTCTCTCTCTCTCTCTCTCTCTCTCTCTCTCTCTCTCTTATTTCAGCAAATGAATGTTATGAGAATAACCTAATCCCACTCTTACTATCTTTCTTAACTAAATGGGCTTAGCATCTCCCACACCACATTATTATTATTATTTCTAATACTTAGGCCCAATAGCTAGTATTACTCATTATCCTACTAAATAGCTCAATTAATCCAATTAGCAAAATAACACACAATTAAATAATTTTCATACCAAATAATAGTTAAATAATCACACTAATAATAAAATAGCTATTTAATAAATAAAACACAAAAATTGGGATGTTACAATAGATTTGAATTATAGAAAGATAAATTTAAAATCTTCATTCAAAGTTTTGATTTTGAATTGTGCAATACAATAATCAAAAGTCTGTTTATCCATACTCACCAGATAAATGGAGTAGTAGATAAACCTGATTTTCTTTGGACAATAGAAGAAAAGAGAAAATTTGAAATTGATTTCAAAACTACAATGTTTTTAGTTATTTATTCATATAATGATCAGTTCTTTGATGTTCATAATTGCAAATCTGCCAAGGAAATGTGAAAAACTCTTGAAATAATATATGAAGTTGCTCTAAGTATCAAAGAAGAGCAAATGAACACACGAGGCGAAGAATATGAATGTTTTATTCATAAGTGTTTTTCTAGATTTATAAATGTTAGAAATGGTATTAGTACGTTTGTCACTAATAAATGTCTAAGAGTTAAGAACTGGTATCAAAAATATGATTCAATCCTCAAATCAAGAGATTGGAGTGTTTATGGATTTTAGGAAAAAATCAAAGAAGGAAGAAATTATAGAGAAGTTGAACGAATTATTTCAAATACTTAAAGAGGAAGGCTTAATTTAAAAGCTTAAAGAATCCCTAACAACTTCATCAAACTCCTACAAGACTACTCATATGGCCTCCTTCGAAAAAATCATCTCAATAGTTGAACAATCTTTAGAGAATTCAACATCAAATGAAGGGACTTCATCTCTA
The DNA here is from genome assembly GCF_029867415.1 of Vicia villosa. Lineage (NCBI taxonomy): Eukaryota > Viridiplantae > Streptophyta > Magnoliopsida > Fabales > Fabaceae > Vicia > Vicia villosa. Next base: position 134,411,818 of record NC_081186.1, on the reverse strand, counting down.
AGAGTATATGAAAAAGAAAAATTTTCATCTAGTGGAATCTTAGAGAAAAGAAGATAGAATAAGGCCTCTATAAATAACAAAAACTCAACCTCAAGAAGAGCAGTCGAATAATCTTCTACTATCAAAGAAAATGGAGTGAGATTGAAAGTATCTCACGAGGAAGATGGCCATGAGGTAACAATGATATCTTACAAGCACTTGTTTAGATTTAGTGCTAAATTAATTAAGGAAAATGATAATATTAAAAGGCATAAATTAGACCTTAATGATTATCTTGAGTTTCTAGAAAAGAGAAATGAAACGCTTAAGTTCAAAATAAATAATATTAGAAACTCAGCTAGAATATATGAGACTTGTCTCTCGATGAAAAGGAAGTAACAAACTTAGATGAAACACTAACTAAATTTACCAAGTGGAAAGAAAACCTTGACTTGGTTCTATCAAGTCAAAGTCCTTCCTTAAATAAAATTGGGTTAGGGTTTAAATACGACAAAGCACATAGTAAAGAAGTAAAAAGGAAGAAAATGAATTGACTTGTGTATAAATGCTCTCTTTTCAATAGATTTGGACACTTAGATCCTTTTTGTTTTGAAAAATTAAAAAGGTCTAAAGGTAATAACCCTAGACCTTCTAAAACTATTAACGCATCGGGACCCGAGAAAATTTGGGTACCAAAGGTGAAACCCTAGTATGTTTTGCATGGATCCTTTGCAGCTTTTATGAAGCCTTAACACATATTAGATGAATTTATGTAAAGCAAATAGTATTTCTCGAGTATACAGTAGTTTTGATTTGAAGCCTATGATCCAAGGATGTTCGATGATGGTGTATATCTATGATGGCGATCAAAATAAATGTCCTGTTGAGGATAGTCTCAACATCTCTGATATATGATGATCTGCTAATCTTTTAGTATGTTGAGAATATAAGCCTGTAGTTGACATATCTAAGTAAAGGTTTAACCGACACTCATATGTGATGATCCGTAGAGGATGACATGTCACGTTATGTTGGTATTCCCTCAAAAGGGGGAGTTTTTATCAAGATTACATGGTAATCAGAGTAGCACATTATCTTATAGGTTAAACAATCAAATTAATACTTTGAAATAGTGCATTTAAATTTTGGTCATCAATTTAAAATTATTTTACTAACCTAATAGATGAGCTTTCTAGTATTTTTCTAGAAAATGGTACAAATAAGCTAGTCAAGGATGCAAAAAATAAGAAATCTAAATCTATTGGTACCACAAGCCAATAAATTGGATCATCTTGGCGCCTCAATTTTCAAATCAAATTTGATTGAAACTTCGGCTCCAAGCCTATCAAATTTGCGCATTGATGAAAATCCTATAACACATCAGATTCAACTTCCGGAATGATGAATATGAAGAAGTGTTAGAACAAAGTTTGGTTCTATATCCTTGAAATAGTTTTGATGATAACAAACACGTATCTCTAATAAGAACATATATGCTCCCTAATCGGTTATTTCTGTTTCAGAAGTTCTGAAGCAGAAAACGAAGCACATTGAGGGAAGCTTATAAGAAGAAGAAAGTCTGAACCTTAGTATCTCAGAATCAGGAGGCTTCATCAAGAGAGAGGTTTACAAGAATAAGAAGATCTAATATCTGAAGGAAGGTTATAAGAACAAGAAATTCTGATGACTTTGAAGGAAGTCCACAAAAACAAGAAGTAATTGTCACTTGATCTCCGTTCTAAGAAGATCATGTTCTGAAAGTTACTACAACAAGCTCTTTAAGATTAAAGTAGTAAGGTTGTCAATTGCTCGGGTTTTGACTGTGATTTCTCAGAAGTACAAGTTCTGATAAAACTCTAATAAGGAAAATGCTTCTTGCACCAAACGCTGATATAATGCTCTGATACATTATCTTCTGATACTTAGTTCTGTTACAAGTCATTAAATTCAAGATCTTCTATTAACGGCTGGATCATCAATTCTATGGAAAGAATCTCTATCTTTGGAAAGGTCTTAAATCATATTATTTCAACATTCCAAAGGTGAAAAATGTGTCTCTCAAACGGTTCAAAAGCTTCACTATATATTGAAGACACTACTGAAGTTAAAAAAATAAGATACTCACGCACAAGCTATCAAAATCTCTATTCAATCTCTTATTATTTTTGTGCATTATTCTTAAACATTGTGTATACATCACAATTGTGATACAGCTTATTAGAAGCATATTTGTAAACACATAAGATTTTATTTTGTTATATTGTTCCTTGATAAACCGGGTTGTGGTTTATCTCAAGACGACTTTGACGGTTGTCATTGTGAAAGTTGTTGTAATCAAGTTTGATTTAATGGATTAAGTTCTCGTAAGAGAGAGGCAAAATCACCTTGGCGGGTGGACTGAAGTAGTTTGAGTTTAAACGAACCATGATAACCAAACGTGTCTTAAGTTTTTATTTTATCAAAAAACCAATCCAACCCCCCTTATTGTGTTTTTCGAACCTTCAAGAAGATGTAAAAAAATAGGAGAAACATCTCTAGAAACAATGAGATATGAGATTATTGATGAAAAGTTTATTGAAAAAACCCTCCAAAGGAAAGAATAGAAAGATGGAAGATCAAAAGCATCTGTAAACCTAGAAGATTTTGACTATGTTATCCCTCAATCATCCTCAGCTGAAGACCTACTCAAGATCATATATAATCAAGAAACTAGAAAATACAAATGAAAAAATCAACTACGTTGCTCACCATTTTGTAAGATATGGGCAACTACCTCCAAAATTGTTCACAAATGATGATTTTAATAAGGAAGAATAGTCTCACTTATGTGTCTTAGTTTCTAAGTGTGTGTTCATTTTGCTTTATTTCCTACAATTTCCCCACTTTATGTATCTTGAATTCTAGTAAAATTTGATACAGTAAAGTGTACTTGTTTTCCCTTTCTAAATGCCCATGTGATTATGTGCTTGCAAAATTAATTTTCCCACCTTGAATCTTTTACCCGCATTTTCGATTATAATAAATGAAGAGAAGTATACTCTCATGGGAGTAGAGCATACTCTCTATTCAATTAAGGGGGAGTTTAAACACTCCAATTTTATTTACCTATTGTTTCTTTTTTCACCTCCCTAAGAGATACGTTGTCATCATAAAAAGGGGGAAATGTGGAACTACGTGTTTGCATGTTCAATCAAGATGTGAGATATGAATGCCACACCTATCACGATTTAGTTTTGATGACGACAACTTGGTTTTATTTATGACAACTTGTGAAGACGCAACTTGACTTAAAGACAGGCAAATATGCCAAGCACTTAAAGATGTATAAAATAGTTTTTTTCCAGCTCTTCCTCTGAATCAAGCTGAAGATCTAGGGTTTTGATGATCTCTTTAAATATCCTCTGATGATGGCATCCAACTTAAAGATGTATCAAGCCTCATCTCCAACAATACTCACGCAAGTTCTTATATGATTGATGTATTCGACAAAGTCTTGAATCTTCAAAGTATGAAAGAGAGGAAAGTGTGAATGCTCACCTGATCATGTCTGAGTGATCAATGTTTTGTAAAAACACTAGGGAGTTTTTTTAAATTATTATGAATAAATCACACACACACAAAAACACACACACACACAAACACTCATTATAACCTTTTTAAAAGCCTGACTAAGAGATGTTTTAAAGCTTGGCCAACTAATTAGGGTCTGTTAGAACAACTTGGACATTTGTTTTTGAATTTTCCAATTGATTGGTGCATATTCTCAATCGATTGGAATGGGAAAGTGACATCCATAATCTATTTTGATAGTTTCTTAATGAATGACAATGACTCTCTATCAATACTTTTTAAAATGGGCTTTTGTATTCAACTATTTAGGGCATGCAATCAATTGGCATAAGGACCTTATCGATTGGACCATTAATTTGGTCCATGGATCCTTTTCTTTTTGTGCCAACCTCTAGCCTATAAATAGAGGCCTCTCCCTTCAATTTTTCACATCCAGAAACGTTAGTCTTCTCACTCTCCTCACTCTTTCTAAAATATTTTTCTACTTTCTCTCACTAGAATATATTATAGTGCTTTGAGAATTTCCTTGTGTTTATGTGAGGAAATTTTGTTCTGGAAAGAGTCTATTTGTAAATTCACAAAGAGCTATTTTTCTACTGAGTGAATATCTCTTCTTAGGATGATTTTTTTGGGTTCAAAGTTAAACCCGTTAAAAGCTTTGTTTGGGGGATTTAGTAATAAGTCTTTGTTTGGTTGGTGAGCTGAGCCACTTAAATAACTAGTGAAAAATCTTATCTTCGGTTCATGAGCTCAGACTAGTGTAAAATCTAAACTCGGTTTGAGATCAGCCTGGTGTAAAATCTCAATTATGTTTGTGGTCAGCTTATGTACAACTCCATTTTGGTTCGAGATCGGCATGGTGTAAAATCTCAACTTAGTTCTCAGCTAGCCTGTGTAAATCTCGGTTTGGTTCGGGGATAGCTACCTTAAAACTCTGCAATGGTTTGAGATAATTTCGTATAAAATCTTAGTTTAGCTTGGGGACTAACCGCTCAAAGCTTTATTAGTGTTTAGAAGGAAGACTAACCACTAGTCTATTGGTCGTTGTCCGGTTGGAAGTTAACCTACAACTTCATTGTCCTTGTATAAGGGGGTCCATGAGCTTAACCTACTAAAAGCTCATAAGCATATTTGGATACTCTCAATATCAACGTTTTGGGAGAAGATTATGTCACTTCATTTAGACCATATCCGAAGAAGAAAATGCGAGAGCAATCAGGGAAGACATCGACTTCTTGGTAAAAAAGGGAATCCACTACCCTCATAAGTGGCGTTATCAAGCAAGCTACCAAAACACAGTAACACAAACATTTTCGACCTAAAGAATTCTAAGTCGAATACCTAATGCTAAGAGGGGCTAACGTAGGAGGGAAAACTACCAAAAACAGTAAGCTTATAGACAATAGTGAAGAGTCGTACAAAATTCAGGCCAACATTAAAAAAAGCTATGCCAGCGAACCAAATGCTCTTGAGAGGGTTGAAGCAAAGACTTGAAACATTATATATATATATATTTGATTCCTGCATAATATTATGTGTATTTATTTTTAGGGTTAATGAACTTTTTCGTCCCTATAAATATTTCAAAATTTGTTTTTAGTCCCTCCAAAATTTTCCTTCAAGAAATCGTCCCTTCAAAATTTTTCTTTCGAACTATTGGTCCCTAACGTCAAATTTCGTAGCTAATCGGCGGCTAAAGTCGTAGCTAATCTCCAGCAAATTTGACGTTATGGACCAATAGTTTAGATGAAATTTTTTGAAGGGACGATTTCTTAAAGGAAAATTTTGGAGGGACTAAAAACGACCAAAAAGTTCATTAACCCTTATTTTTATCTATTTTTTATTATTTGTTTATTAGAGTTTATATATTTTTTGAAAATATAAATATAAATGAGTGCAAGATTTAAAATTTAAGTCTTAACAATATAATCTTTTTATAATATAATTATAAATAAATTATTGATACAAGAGATATTTAAGTAAAAAATTTAACGTAAACTAATATTTCTTTGTAAAATAGTTTGAGTATTTATATATGGCTTGTGAGTTAACAACAAAAGAATATCTATACATGGGTTGGCTATTAGCTTATCGGAAGGTTAATCAAGTTCCATGCCATGGCCCCATTGGAAAGTAATAATAAATAGTTGTAGTAATAACAACAAAGTTAACAAGATAGGATATGGTCTTGCTAACGCTACTTTTCAAAGATTTTATGTTTGTGGTTGAGAAGGTCATGCATTGAAATTATAACTTACTTATCTTTTATAGTTTATAAAATTTAGGGGTTTTGTTAACCAATATCCTCAAAACGAACAATGGTTAAGCATTTTAAAAAAGAAATATTTTATAGAAAATTTAACATCTCAATTTTTAAATATTAAATACGCAGATTATTAAGATAAAGTTACTATTTTAAAGTTTTAATCATTGTCATGAGGACACTGGTTTGCATTTCTCAAAATTTAATTATAACATTCAATTTTTGAGTTTATAGTTTAACTTATACTACCTTACAATTTTATATTAATAAAAGGTTCTTAGTTTAACTTATTCTACCTTACAGTTTACATACAAATTTATAATATATCAATTTTGATATATATGCTTATATAGTTTAAGGTTTTATTAAAAAACAAACAAAGACGCATTTAATTATTATATATGAGTGTGAATGGACATGAATGTCAAAGATGAGGCGCCGCTAAACTTTTCCAATTGCAGCTAATGTCCTGTGGTGCTGATAAATCTTAATGATTATGTATTCAATATTTTATCCAAAATTAAAACTAAGTTGATGAGAATGGTTGAAAATATATATATGTTGATACTATTTATAATAGAGTATGATTATCGGCGAAGACAATAAAAATTAATGTATTATTTTTAATCAAGACGAAGATTGTTGGGTTTGGTTGAAAATATATATGTTGAAGAAGTCTCACATCGTTATTTTGTTTCTCTTTTTTCTCTATGTTTGTTATTTTTTCCAACAACTGGTATCAGAGTTTTTAGTTCGATCCGGGGATAGGAGTTTTTAGTATGCTCTGTGGTTGCAGCTTTGTCTGATCTTCCACATCAGAAAAGAAGGTGGTGTTGTGAAAGAGTTGTTGAGATGCAGTCACAAGTTTTGCTGTGCAGCTTGAATTAGAAAAAATTGACGGAAGAATTATTTTTGACTTGCAGAAAGTTCAAGTCAAAGATGTGTAGATACAATCAAGATTACACAAGGTGCAAGATAATGTAGGTGGTTGAAGAGCTTCATGCCAACAAGGAAGTTACACCATAAGTTTTCAACCTGGTTTTCGGCATGTGAAATTCTTGGAGTGGTTTAACTTCAAGTGTAATTTATTCTTCATGATAAAATATATGATTGTCAGTGATGACAATTTGAAATTCTTGGAGTGATTTAGTTTCAAGTGAAATATATTCTTCATGAAAGAGTATGATAGTTTTTAAAACTATGATTGTCGGTGAAGACAATGTAAAAATTCTTAAAGTGATGTAGCTTCAAGTGACTATACTCTTTATGGTGGAGTATGATTGTCGGTGAAGACAATGAAAGTTGATGTATTATTTTCAATCAAGGTGGAGAGAATTTAGATCTATAATTGATTAGAGGTGATTTTAAGGTGTTTGGTTTATCAAAAGAAGAATTAATTATAACTTCAGAATTGATTCTACTTGAAGTTAGAATTTATAATTTATGCCCCGTAAAATTGATTCCGAGTAATTTTTACACTGAAATTTATTATTCAACTCAATTTTACATAAATTTATTCAAATATAAATCAATTATATTAAACTCATTTTTATAAAAATTAATTCTACCAAACTAAATTCTACAAAAATCAATTATGTTCACCGCTAATTCAAACACATTAAATCTCTCTCGTGTTACAATTTCTCCTTTTAATTATATGTAAGATTTTTTTTATAAATTTTAATTATTCATTTCACAAGATTATTTTGAAAACTATATATTTTTATTTAAATAAACTTTGAGAAGTTGCAAAATCTAAAAGAAGCATCTTCCAATTCAGATGGAGTTCTAAGTTCTAACCTCACAATGGGGACATAAAATATCCCTAATTCAAGGGTGACTTGTGTGTTGTTTGATTTTTTTAGACTTTGCATCTACTATATCTACTATACAAACATATACTAAGAAATTGACCAATCTGGCCGATTTATCCCTTGCACAAATTACATTTACAAAGAAAAAAGGGTATTTTTGTTATCAACTAAATACAACACAATTTTTTCACCTTTTTCACCAAGTGTTACATTCTCATTAGTCCAAACACCTATTTTCTGAAATTGTACAATACCCCAACTTTTCCTTCCTCTCTCTCCCATTTACCTCTTCTCCTCTTCCCGTCCTAAATCGTTGTCGCCACTCTATCCACCCTACCTACCACCACCTCAAATCGAAAAATCAAACCCATATTCGTATTATTCATCACATGGCCTTTCTATTCATCACATGGGCTACATCTCTATCTGCTGGTGTTGGCGATGACAGAGTTTTTCGTTCATCAATAGCTTCTTTGTCATGTCCACACATCTCGCTGGTTATGGTGTAGAAAAGGTAATAACAATTTCTTGATTTGCCTAGGCCCTTAGATTCGAGAAAAATTGTATTTTTGTTGAGCTATCACTTGTCTTACTATAAAAAGGTAACTCCCTGCAAGGTTATTCCTTTACTGATTTTGACTATATGGAGATGTTGCTTTTAAATTCTGATCTGTGCAGGATTTTTGGATGTTAGACCTGAAAACTAATCAGTGGGAACAAAAGCCAAAAACTAATCAGGATTTTGATCTTTGCAGGATTTTATATATTTATTAATATTACTTACGACAACTCCAAAACAGAAAGATGGGATGAAAACACAAAAGCCATGAAAACACGACAACACATTAAACCAAAAACAACACTTACTCCAAATCACTTTCCTTACTTGTTAATGTTGCTAATACCTTTTCATGTTAACAGATTTCTTGGCTAAGAATTCTTCCTGACTTGCTGCTATTATAATTGGTAAGGAACATGGTATGAATGTTGAATACAATTTGTATTTTTTTTTTTTAGTTAATATTGCTGGTCAAAAAATGTTTCACTTAATTTAAAATTTCAAATAGATTATCTTTAAAAATATTTACCCTGTCAAAAAATGTTTATCCTTTAGCATGATATAGAATCCACCAAAATTGAGTTAAGCAACTCTATTGTTGTGTTCATATAATGAATGCTCTCATGCAGATAACGAATTCAAATCAGAAGACACCATGGACATGGGGAGCGACCTTCACACTTCATTTTCTTAGTAGAAATTCATCGATTGATTGACTTCAAGAACATTTATTTTCTCGAAACAAACCATTTAATTGGTATAAAGTTAGAACCATATTTCTTCTATTCCCTGCAGATAGAACTATATTGAGTGTGTTCTTTTAAGTATATATTTTTCCAAGAAAATGTAATTATTTTCCTATCCATATTTCAAGAATCCCACAATATTGAAGATTTTCATGAGTAAAATTCTATTTAACTCTAATTTAGTATAAACTCGGGGAACTAAAATTGGCTCAGGAAATTTTGCTCCCACCCCTTTAAAGAATTAAACCAAACAACTGAAGTTTAAAATAACATATTCCCTCCATTTCATTGAACCAAGCAGGCCTTTACATTTGTCTTGTACAATTTATTATTACTGATTCATAAGTTCGTTTAGCGAAGTTCATTTATTTTTTATTGAAAATGTTGGTCATTGACCAAGTTATTTCAATGTTTCTGCAGTTATGGTTTTCTTTGTTATTCTGCATGATACTTATAGAGGGTGTCAAACTCTTAACACATTCAATCCCGAAAACTTGATAGCAAGTGATGTATCAAATTTTAAATTTAACTTTAGATACCATGTTAAAGAAGTATAGTTGGATTTAACTCTATATAACACAATCGATTCGTAGAGTAAGAATTACTCTTTTCGTTTTGCAATGAGTCACTCATCACATCATTTCACACATATTAAAAAAAATGTATAGAAATAAGAGAAAGAATATTGTTTTTAGGATGTAAATTGTAAATTGTAAATTGTAAATTTTTTATTAATTAAAGAATATAATTAAAAAAGATGTATTGAAAGTTAAAATAAATTATTTATTTTAAAATATTATTTTATTTCAAATGAATATCTAAGCACATGTTCATACGATGCGATATATTTGTAAATGTGACCATGGTAAAAAAGAAATGTATTATACAATTTAACTAGCTAAAAATTCCATATATTGTAGTAAAGGAGAGAATAATTGGCATGAGGGTAGGGATCAACAACCCTTGATTGAGTATGATGCAAAATACAAAAAACAAATCCTTGATCCCATGGATCGAGATCATGCTGGTGTAAAACAAAAACCAATCGGTTCTCTTTTCGTTTTCTGGTTGGTTTTTTAGGAGCAACTGGGTGCTTTCTCGTGCCTAGTACACAACAAAACATGCTCCACTTTTAAGAAAAAAGATACTCCAAAATCATTTCAAAAAACAAAAAAGAAAACAAGATAAAACGAGTGTAGAGTAGTAGGAGTACTATCATCACAAATCCCAATAAAGTTATCTTTAAAGTTTTCATAAAGAAACAGAGTGTAGGTCCTTCGAGTGGGACTCAAGTCACTCAAGAAACGCCTCTGATTTGTTGTTGAGCTTTATGGCTTTTCAAGCACGTGTACGGTATACATATACATTTATGGCAATAGACATGTAGTACACTCATATAAACCACTATTTTTATTTCTTTTTGACCAAACCACTATATAGTAGTTTATTTTTGATTTTTTTTAATAAGCAAGATTCATTGATGCAATTATTTAGGATCCGTTTAATGCGCAAGATAGAATAGAGACACGATAAAATATAAAGGAGGACAATGATAGAATATGATACAGACATGATAAGACTTATCCTATCATATATTTGGTTTATATATATATATATATATATATATATATATATATATATATATATATATATATGGGCATATCATATGAGAATGACATATTTATATGAGAATATGAGAATGAATCCGAACCATTGAATTTTAAAATAAATGGTGGAGATTATGAGTGAATTTTTTTTCTCTCTCCTACTTCATTTATTTCAAGATACAGGAGAGAGAAAAAAAATGCACTCATTATCTCTACCATTTATTTTAAAATCTAATGGTTCGGATTCATTCTCATATTCTCATATAAATATGTTATTTTCATATGATATGTCATATATATATATATATATATATATATATATATATATATATATATATATATATATATATATATATATATATATATATAACAACAAGGTGTCAAACTTAGTAACATAACATCTCTGATAACTCTTCACCTTATGTCTGTATAATAAAATTTACCGTTAGATTGAAAGCTATTATCATATAGATTACGTCAGTAAAAGTTCACATCAATAAAAAATCATTTGATATGTTAAAGAGAATGATCAAAATTAATGGTTTTCATGAAGTTTTGGAAGATGTTAAATTTTCTTATCATATCCAGATTCTAACACAGCTCATATTCAGGATAACAATTTGAACTAGTGAGGTAAGATATAATAAGTTTCAGGATTAGTTTATCATATCATGTTATGTCATCAAACACTTGATTGAGATAAGATATGATACATATATAATATCATGTCTCTTATTATGCGCATCAAACAGACCCTTAAGATATTCAATGCCACTTACAAAAGTCGAGAAAAAAATTCAAAAAAGAAGGGAAAAATTCTCAACCAACTGACACTTAAGTCAAGAAAAACAAATCCTTGCAAAACTCGTAAAAGTTATATTTGGAATAAGAAATTCAAGTGCAAGACAATCAACAATTTTTCTTATAAAATGTTACTTTCTATTTTGTTTAATAAACTCTGTATATCATCTGTGCGTAACTGTAGAGATTGATTCCTTATGTCAAATAGAATCATAGAGTTGATAAAATTTTCTCTCAGAAGATTTAACATTGTTGCGTGCTCAAAATAAAGATCAAATCCAGAATCTCTAATTAAGAAGAAAGAAAGTCTTGTCATCCCATTCAAGTGCTCTTGAATAATATTCTTGTTATTTTAGCTGATCAAACAAAATTACTCTTCAGATCTCTCAATATAATATACATTTGATAAATTTGTCTTTAAGTATAAATTTCTTTTTAAATTATAAATATATATTTTTTTTATAATTAACTCAATTAATATTACTAAATATCTTAAAATATGAAAAACTAAGATTTTATATGTAGTGTGTTAGGTACATCATCAATACATAGATTAACACATTAGTTATATTACAAGCTTTTTTTAATAATAGTAAAAAGTGCCGAGGGAGTAAAAATTAATTTTTTCACTAAGTTTCACACGTTAGTATGGGTTGTTAATTGATTTAAAATTGTTGATATGATAAGGGAGAAATCAAGTAACACTTAAGAGTAAACTAGTAATCAATTTTATTTTATTTTTAATTCAACTTAAAATCCTAATTTAATTACGATTCATTCACAAATGTTATATTCTTCTTATTTAAAAATATGTAGTGTATAGTGATTCGATATGCATGATGATGGATGATGGTACCGGTCTATCCATCAAGTCTTAGAGTGTGTTTGAATTGACGGTGAACATAACTGATTCTAGCATAATTGAGTTTGGTAGAATTGATTTTTACATAATTGAGTTTAGCAAAATTGATTTATGTTTGGTTACATTTATGTAAAAGTTAGTTGAACAATAAATTTTAGTGTAAAAATTACCCAAAATCAATTCTGGAGGTAGAAACTACAAATTCTAGCTTCAAGTAGAATCAATTCTAGAAGCAGAATCAATTCTACTTTTGATAAAACAAAAACCTCAAAATCACCCAAAATCAATTCTACACCTCTAGAATTGATTATGGGTCTTCCAAAAGCCAATCCAAACATGCTATTATTCAGTTTGTGGTAGAGCATCATAGTTTTGACTAGGGGTGGCAAAACGGGTCTGGCCCGTTGTGTAACACCCTCCTAAACCCCGCGACAATTAAATAAATATTTCAGAGTACATGAAAACAAGGGTGCCACAATTCAATTTAAAAACAAACATCATACGTCATTGCCATGCATTCACTGAGGGAATTCAACATAATTCATCATAACTCATAAAATAATCTCATGTCAACACAGCGGAAATCCAACATTCGGATGAGTATAACATCTTTAATACCACATCCCATAATACAACCAAGATCATAAAAATAGAGTTATTAAAACATGAACCCTAAGCTAACGTTCCCTAGTGTTACAATTATCAGAGCATGACACTTGACGCTAAACTAACACACTGACTCATGAGCTAATCCTCACCAAGTCGAAAGCCGCTATCTCCAATCTGAAAATGTCAACATGTAAGGGTGAGTCTCATTCGAATTAATAAGTATTATACAGTCATAAGTAATAAAACATCATAGTATTATCATTCACCCAATCACAACATGTATTCAGATTTATAACAACTGACCAAGCACCAAAAACAAACACATCACCAAGTATAATACGCAATCGTTTGGTCATACTATATTATCATGCACATGAATGAATTGACATTATGCATGTGGTACCATACATGGGCTAAACCCATCCAACTGATCTTTCATCATCTAGATACAGTCCAACCGGCACAAATTCCGCACAATGGGAATTATGCCCACCATTTGATCCACAACATCACCGGGATCCATCACCAAAATGCGTATGAATGAATGCACACATATGACATACTTACAACATCACCGATCCGATGAATAACATTGTCTCACATAACTCCACATAGGTATCACCAACAAGTATGTACATGTATTATGCATCATTCAAAACAAATCAATCATCATCATCATACGATCAAAACAATCACCACATGTTCATGTTATACACCCATTATCAACATTATAATCATGTTGTCACAACATCACCACTGGACCCAAATGAACAATGTCATCATCAATAACTCACCAAAAGCAACACCGAATGATATATTTGATTTCAACACCATCCACAATTATATCACACATAATTATATCGACATGTATTCAATTCTATCATCATCATTATTCAATTACATCACATATATTCATGTCAAAACAACACCCAAATCAAAATGAAATCCAAGTGGCTACACCACCTCAACAACGCATTGTTACATTCCCACATATATGTACACAATGCATTAGTCCATTCATTAAATTAAATCAACATTTAAAATAGAATAGGTCCACTGCCCATTTCATCAATTCATCACATAAAGCTTTAAATTAGCTTCGCAACGCTCAAAACGGCACTCAAAACGGATATACGGTTTGAAAGTTATGCGCTTTAGAAAATCTGTCAAAAATTTGCTGCCATGCGTCGACGCAAACCCCCCTTCAGGTCGACGCATTGGTTTTCTGTCACCCTCGGGTATGCGCACGCTGACCCTATAGGTCGACGCATGCTGTCACCCAGGTCGACGCAAACTGATACTTAGGTAGACGCATCCTGACGCTTAGGTCGACGCATTCATCGCAGATGCAGAATTTTTCTGCGATTTCAACAAGTTTCTCCTCCCAATTTCATCCAAATCGCACCAAAACAGTCTCATACCAAAAACATCATCAAATAACATATTATAACACAAATATAACACGTTTAGAAGTCATTTAACACCAAACCGTTCATCAAATTCATCAATTGCATCAATTCAACATTAACAACCTAAATCCCCAAAAACCCCAAAAACCAAAACATGCAATCGAACCAAACAACAATCCTAATCAGTTCACTACCCCTGATTATATAATAATCACTAACCCGAAGAGTCCCCCCTTACCTTTGATTTGAATCTTCGAAGGTCCTCTTCTTCCTCTTCTTCTCCTTTTCACGTATCTTCTCTGTTTCTCAGACTTTGCCCTTTTGCTTCTAATTTCCCTTTTTCACAATTCCTTTATTTTATGAAAACATAAAATAAATTAGTAATGGGCTCACTCACTTAGCACCCCCACATTACTAACACCACCATTTGGCCCAACGACTAACATTTTATAATTTCCCAATAATTCCAATAAAAATACCAATAATCCAAGAATTAATTTAAACTCTAATTAAATTAATAAATGTAAAATATGGGGTGTTACACGTTGGGCATGCCTGTTTTGCCCGCACTTTGCAGAGCGGGTCGAGGATTTAGGTCCTCACCCTTTAATGTGACTGCCCCGCCCTGCCACGTTTTTTTACGGGCTTTTGCGAGCATGTGAGTAAACAAAGTTTTATGTTTTTTTAGGCCTAAAAGGTGTGATTCCTGCGGGCATTCTCCGCCCCGCCCGCACTTTTGTGCGGGACGGGGTAAGATTTTAGGTCTGCGCCATCAACTATGCCCGCCCCGCCCCACCCCATTTTTTTTTCGGGGCAAGGCTAAGCGGGGCAGGCATGCCCGTTTGCCACTCCTAATTTTGACATTCACCAAAGGAAGATTTACAATCCTACATGGCTAAAACCTCAATTCTTTCAAATCTCACTTTTCGCCCTTCTCATTTCATTAGCTATTAATCTCTATAATTTTGCCATAAACCTTCATTTTAGATCAAACCTTAGGAAAGGGTTGAGGGTGCCTAACACCTTCCCTCGACCTGATTATAATAATCTTACCCCGATCTCTAAACTACGTAGGTTTTCTTATTCGCCCTTCAGAATAGGTGGCGACTCTAAAAGTCTAAATTTTTAGGGCAGGTTGCTATAGTTGTCCATTAACCCTAGTCTAGGTTTTTTAACCTTGGATAACTTTTGGCCCATTCAGGGTTTGCTTTTTGCCTTGCCTTTTTATTTGTTTGCCTAAATTATTACCATTTTAATTTTTGATCAATTACATTATGATTGTTGAATCTTTAATGCACTAACATTTTTCTTCTTCGTGGCTAATTTTCAGGATTAACCAAGATCCTTCAGCCATGCGCGTTCAGATCAAAAAGCTAAATTTCTAATTATCTTTTTATTTAACATCATTTTATTTTTATTTTAGCCTTTTTGATTAAAATAGGGCTTGCTTCCATGGTCAATGAATCCCTCCTACACTCACCCTTATTATTTTCCTTTTAATTTTCAGAGTTCGAGGAAGATCAAGACACTCAAGGATTTTTACCAATTATTGTTCCCTCTTATTTTTCCACCTTTTAATTTCCCCATCCCCGCAGGTGTTTATTGTAATAGCGTAGGGCTTTATATTTTTCTGCCTTTAATATCTGCAATTTTAAAGTGCGTGGTTAGTAATCTTAGGGAGTGCAAGTCTTGAACTGAATTAGGATAACCAATTACAAGATACATAATTGAACTTAATCACGTGATTGTTGCACCCACACACCTTTAGGGTAATCCCCCTTGTTGCCTTTGTTTCCTGTTGCCTCTAATTATACTAAATAATAGTCAAGTCCCTCGATTCCGAGGATACCTAAAGAAAGGTTGCCTAAAGAGATTGAAAATCGTCTAGTCCCTCGAAGTGTCCTCGGTAAAAGATGGTTGTCCTGTGAGATATTGGATCGAACTCTAGTATTATCGAAGGGTAGCTTCTTGGTTCGACAGTTCGACAGAGTTAAGCATGAAGTCGAAGGATTGTTCACATGTTGGTGTCGAAGTGTGCATGCTGTAGTCGAAGATGGGTCTAGCATGCAGATGTCGAAGATGCTAGAGTTGTTAGCATGTTAAATTAGGTTTTAGTGTTTAAACCCTAATTTGTTAAGTTAGCTTGTTTATTAAGTTGGCTTGTGTAATGGGCCTTGTTGAAAAAGCCCATTAGTTAGTATGTTAGGTTTTATTATAAATAGCATACTAGTCTCTCATCATTGCTAAGCTGCAAATCCTAATTTAGGGTGAGAGAGGTTATTTGTTATTCTTGTAAACTTGTAATCTTGTTTTAAGAGAAAGTAAAAGAATAGCAGTTATAACCAATTCTTGTGTTCTTATTCTCTTCCCTAATTCCCTATTATACTTTGTTATTGGTATCGTTTTTCACAACAAATTGGTGCGGTGAGCGTGGAGAAGATGCCTTCAACAAAGTATGAGATTGAAAAGTTCACCGGAGTGAATGATTTCGGTCTGTGGCGCTTGAAGATGAAAGCCCTACTGGTTCAGCAGGGTTGTTTGGAAGCGTTGAAGGGAGAGGCAGCCATGAATGCAGAATTGACGGCAGCGGAGAAGACAAGTATGATCGAGAAAGCACACAGCGCAATTTTGTTGAGCCTTGGTGATAAGGTTCTCCGGCAGGTATCAAAGGAGACGACGGCATCAGGGTTATGGGTGAAACTTGAAAGTTTGTATATGACCAAATCGCTGGTAAATCGACTCTACCTGAAGCAAGCTTTGTATTCATTCAAGATGATTGAAGACAAAGTATTGGCTGAGCAGTTGGATATGTTCAACAAGCTGATTCTTGATCTTGAAAATATTGATGTGAAGATCAATGATGAAGATCAAGCGCTGTTACTATTGTGTTCTTTGCCTCGATCACATGCTCACTTCAAAGAAACTCTCTTGTATGGAAGGGAGTCCCTGACGTTTGAAGAAGTTCAATCAGCCTTGTACTCTAAGGACTTGAATGAACGAAAGGAGCATAAACCTTCGAGTGTTGGCGAAGGTTTGGCCGTTAAAGGAAAACTCTTACGAAAGGATGGTAAGTTCGACAAGAAGAAAGGCAAAAGCCAGTCGAAGACTTACAGTGGCGAAGCATCTGGCATTCGATGCTACCATTGTAAGAAGGAGGGTCACACAAGAAAGGTGTGCCCCGAACGCTTGAAATATCATGGAGGTGAGAATAATGGCAACGCTGCCATTGTTCAAGATGATTTCGAATCATCTGATGTTCTTGTGGTTTCAAGCAGTGACTCTAAGAAGGAGTGGATTATGGATTCAAGTTGCACTTGGCACATGACTCCAAACAAAGACTTGTTCGAGGAATTATGTGATCAAGATGGTGGATTAGTATTGCTGGGAAACAACAAGGCTTGCAAGATTGCAGGTGTTGGATCTGTGAGATTCAAGCTCCATGATGAGTCAATAAGGTTGTTGACTGAAGTCATGTATGTTCCTGATTTGAAGAGAAATCTGCTTTCTCTTGGTGAATTCGACAAGAAAGGATATGTTTTCCAAAGAGAGAAAAGTATCCTAAGAGTCATGAAGGGTTCGAATGAAGTCTTGAGAGGCGTGAAGAAACAAGGCTTGTATACCCTTGAGGCTGAAGTTGTAAGTGGTTCGACAAATGTTGCATCCACGAAACCTTTGTCGAAAACAGAAATCTGGCACATGAGATTGGGCCATGTCAGTGAAAGGGGTCTGGTCGAATTAGGGAAACAAAATCTGCTTGGTGGAGACAAAATCGAAAAGCTGAAGTTTTGTGAACCCTGTGTACTTGGAAAATCTTGCAGAGTGAAGTTCAACAAAGGCAAAAAAAGAACACATGGATCCCTTGATTACATCCATGCTGATCTTTGGGGGCCTGCAAGGTGTCCATCACATTCAGGAGCAAGGTATTTTCTATCTATAGTAGATGATTATTCCAGAAAATTATGGGTATTCATCCAGAAGACTAAGGATGAAACTTTTGAGAATTTCAAAAGTTGGAAGACTCTGGTTGAAAATCAGACTGGCAGAAAGGTCAAGAGGTTAAGAACCGACAATGGCCTTGAATTTTGCAATGAGGCATTCGACAATTTTTGTGCTGCCTCTGGTATTGCAAGGCATAGAACTACTGCAGGTACTCCACAGCAAAATGGTTTGGCTGAAAGGTTTAATCGAACTATTTTGGAGAGAGTCAGATGCATGTTGACTAGTGCGGGGTTAACAAAGGTGTTCTGGGCTGAGGCTGTTTCGACAGCAACATATCTGATAAACAGATGTCCTTCGACAGCGTTAGATATGAAGACACCTGAAGAAGTTTGGTCGGGACATCCACCAGATCTCGACAAACTGAGAGTATTTGGCTGCGTAGCCTATGCTCACATTAGGCAAGACAAGGTCGAACCTAGAGCTCTGAAATGCATGTTCATGGGATACCCTGAAGGAGTCAAAGCTTATAGGCTATGGTGCCTAGAGCCAGGTCACAGGAGGTGTATCACCAGTCGAGATGTAGTTTCCAATGAAGCTGAAATGACTTTTAAGAAAACTGATGATGTTGGTCGAAGTACAAAAACATCTGACGAAGAGCTGGAACAGGTAGAGATTCCTGTTGAGGTGGAGCATGTTGATGCTGAATTGCATATCCCAGATGAAGTCGAAGAAGAAGCAGAAGATGCTGAAGTTGAGGAAACTGACGATGACTACCTATTGTCGAGAGATAGGTCGAGAAGAGTCATCAAGCCTCCTCAAAGACTTGGATATGCAGATCTTATAGCTTATGCCTTAATCTCTGCAAGTGAGGTTCTAGACGAAGAACCTAGAGACTATAAGGAAGTTATGAGGAGTCGAAATAAGACTGAATGGCTGAAGGCCATGGATGATGAGATAAAATCTCTTCATGATAATCATACCTGAGAACTGATCAAGAAACCTGCTGGGGCAAGGTTAGTCAGCTGTAAATGGATTTTCAAAGTTAAGGAAGGAATTGAAGGAGTGACGTCGAAAAGATACAAGGCAAGGTTAGTTGCAAGGGGTTTCACTCAGAAAGAAGGTGTCGACTTCAATGATGTGTTTTCTCCTGTTGTGAAGCATAGGTCCATTCGAATGTTGCTTGCCATGGTGGCACAGTTCGATCTTAAACTAGAACAAATGGATGTGAATACTGCGTTCTTGTATGGAGATTTAGATGAAACGATCCTGATGAGGCAACCTGAAGGGTATGTCGAAAAGGGGAAGGAAGATTATGTGTGCGAGTTAAAGAGATCTTTGTATGGGCTGAAACAATCTCCTCGACAGTGGAATAGGAGATTCGACAAGTTCATGGCACGCATAAGTTTCATTAGAAGTCAGTTCGACCACTGCGTTTACTTCAGATTTCGATCTGGTAATTCATTTGTTATTTTGTTGCTTTATGTGGATGATATTCTCATAGCAAGCAACAATGTTGAAGATGTGACGAGGGTGAAGGCTGAACTCAATAAGGAGTTCGATATGAAGGATCTGGGAGCTGCTTCCAGGATTCTTGGAATTGACATTCGAAGAGATAGAAAGAAGTCGAAGTTATGCTTATCTCAAAAGGCATATCTACTGAAGATTCTTGAAAAGTTTGGTATGTCGAATTTGAAGCCAGTTGTGACTCCAACAAACCCTCAATTCAAGCTGAGTATTGATCAGTGTCCCAGTACTGATGTCGAAAGAGCCTATATGAATAGCATTCCGTATGCTAATATAGTTGGTTCTTTGATGTATGCTATGGTTTGTACTAGACCCGACATAGCTTACGCAGTCAGTCTTGTAAGCAGGTACATGGTGAATCCTGGAAAGGCTCACTGGCAAGCATTGAAGTGGATTTTAAGGTACATAAATGGGTCTCTGAATAGAGTCCTAATTTATGGTGGAGCCTTGGGTGAAGATAGTAAAGCAGTAATAGAAGGATATGTCGACTCTGATTATGCAGGTTGTATGGATTCTAGAAAATCTATTTCTGGATATGTTTTCACTATGTTTGGCACTGCAATTAGTTGGAAAGCAACACTTCAGAAGGTTGTTGCTCTATCAACCACTGAAGCGGAGTATATTGCCCTAACTGAAGCTGTGAAAGAAGCATTGTGGCTTGAAGGTTTTGCGAAGGAGCTAAAACTTCAAGGTCGAGGTATCACTGTTAAATGTGATAGTCAAAGTGCAATACACCTGTCGAAGAATTCAGCCTATCATGAGCGAACTAAGCACATTGATGTGAGGCTGCATTTCGTCAGAGGAGTAATCGAGCATGGAGAAGTCCAAGTGCTGAAGGTTTCGACTGAAGACAATGCTGCTGATATGATCACCAAGACATTGCCGAGTTGCAAGTTTTTCCACTGTATGCAGTTGATAAAGCTGCATGAAGAAAGCTAGTTTGTTCCTTGACGTTGTAGAGTTAGGTCCAAGGTGGAGATTTGTGAGATATTGGATCGAACTCTAGTATTGTCGAAGGGTAGCTTCTTGGTTCGACAGTTCGACAGAGTTAAGCATGAAGTCGAAGGATTGTTCACATGTTGGTGTCGAAGTGTGCATGCTGTAGTCGAAGATGGGTCTAGCATGCAGATGTCGAAGATGCTAGAGTTGTTAGCATGTTAAGTTAGGTTTTAGTGTTTAAACCCTAATTTGTTAAGTTAGCTTGTTTATTAAGTTGGCTTGTGTAGTGGGCCTTGCTGAAAAAGCCCATTAGTTAGTATGTTAGGTTTTATTATAAATAGCATACTAGTCTCTCATCATTGCTAAGCTGCAAATCCTAATTTAGGGTGAGAGAGGTTATTTGTTATTCTTGTAAACTTGTAATCTTGTTTTAAGAGAAAGTAAAAGAATAGCAGTTATAACCAATTCTTGTGTTCTTATTCTCTTCCCTAATTCCCTATTATACTTTGTTATTGGTATCGTTTTTCACAACATGTCCCAATTGCTAAGGTATCCTCGCATGATGCCTAAAAATATTAATGACTATTATATCTTTCCCTTAGACTACCTACCCTATTTATGGCAAGGGACAGTCTTGTGGCGAACGATTATTCTCGATGACCCTTAAACATCCAATTGAAAGACTTCCTGCCCTCTCATGGTATCGATAGAACCTTTCGCCCGAAAGACTTAAAGAACAAGAAAGACAAACTTAGGGTAGGTAGTTCTTAATTGCTTGCTCGCATTCAAACTTTCAAATTACTTTTTACACCTCTCTTTCAAATACTTTCAAAACAAGGCTACGCTTATTTACAAGCTAAAGTTCTTAACGAAGTTTTTATTATTCGCACACGACACTTCAAAATTTTCAAACAAACAAGTGAGCTAAGCAATTAAGAGCCCATGGATAACCATGGATACAAAGGGTGCTTTACACCTTCCCTTTGTATAACCTACCTCCCGAACTCAAAATCTTTCAAAGGTCTTTCCTGTTCTTTTTGCCTTTCCTAATTGGATAAAATAAAAGTCGGTGGCGACTCTTGCTATCCGCAACATTTCAATAAAGTCAATTCTCCCACCGTATTACAGTTGTATTGATATATATATATATATATATATATATATATATATATATATGTATGGTTGATTATTTGTATACAATTACTATATCTATTCCTTATGTCTTACATAATGATTATGAAATACTCACCCTTTCTGTTTGAATGTTACCTCCACGTGGGTAACGTGCAGGTAATCAGGAGTAGTCCGTTGAAATTTGAGGATAGCTTCATGGCGTCCTTTTACCGTTGTTTAGATTGAGGAGAGTCTTGCTCTGACACGTAACATCGGGATGGATCGTTATCTTTTAAAACTATCATGTTCACTTTGATTATTTTTAATTTGAATTTCATTTCGATGAATTACCTTTCAAAGGATTTTGATGTTGATGTTTTGAGTTATGACTCGTGAACCATGAAGTTTAAATTGATGTTTTATGAGAACTATTTTAAAGATGTTTAAAGTTGTGGATTCCGCTACGAGATAATATGCTTTGATTTATGATGATGAATAAGATATAATTTTTGAAATGAATTGTTGATGCAACCCGTGTTACGGAGCATGACTATTGTTTAATGTTGCTATGACGATGTGACATCCTTGTTGGTGATTTTATTTGATGTTAATTCGTATTATGTTGAGAATATTCCTTGTTGGTGAGCAATTACCATCGAGTATTATGTCAGATAGAGATCCAAGGTTTACGTCGAGGTTTTACAAGAGTTTGCAAGATGCTTTGGGTACTACTTTGAGGTTGAGTTTGGATCCGCAGACGGATGGTCAGATTGAGAGGACTATTCAATCATTAGAGGATTTATTGAGGGCTTGTGTATTAGACCAAGGGGGAGCTTGGGATGTTCATTTTCCATTGATTGAGTTTACCTACAATAGTTTTCATGCGAGTATTGGTATGGCGTCGTATGAAATGTTGTATGGTAGAAGGTGTAGAACTCCGTTGTGTTGGTATGAATTAGGTGAGATTGATGTGCTCAGACCTGAGATTGTGCAAGAAATGACTGAAAAGATAAGGATGGACTGTGAGAGGATGAAAGCTTTTCAAAGTCTTCAGAAGAGTTATCATGATAAGATGAGGAAAGCACTTGAGTTCCAAGTGATTGACCATGTGTTTATGAGAGTTACTCCAGTAACCGGTGTCGGTAGAGCTTTGAAGTCGAGAAAGCTTACGCTATGTTTTATTAGTCCATATCAGATTTTAGAGAGGATAGGTGAGGTGGCTTATCGGATTGCGTTGCCGCCGTCGCTTATGATTAATCATGATGTGTTTCATGTATCACAATTGAGGAGATATGTTCCGGATCCTTCGCATGTGATTCAAATGGATGATATTAAGGTGAGAGATAACTTGAATATTGAGGTGTCACCAGTGCAAATAGAAGGGATGGAAATGAAGCAATTGTGAGGCAAAGAGATTTCCTTAGTGAAGGTGCTGTGGGGAGGACCAGCAGGTGAAAGTCTGACGTGGGAGCGGGAGGACCAGATGAGAGAGTCTTATCCGTTGTTGTTTCCGTCAGGTAATTTTTTAGGGCAAAAATTCTTTAAGTGAGGGAGAGTTGTAACAACCCGATAATTAGATATAATTATTTGATTTATTATTTGATGTTTTTATGTGATTATATGACGTGTGATGATTTTGTTGATGTGTGTGGGGTAGTTGAAGTAAGGTGTTAGTTAGAATAATAATATAAGTTAGTTCTAATTAACATTGTTATTAATTAATAAAATAAAATAAGAAGGTAATATTATGATGAGAAGTTAGTAAGGGCGTATTAGGAAGTTCATAATTAGGGTCCTCAGGCTAACTAGGTAAAAAGGAAAAAAATAGGAGAAATATTCATTCGACATAGAATTGTAGAAAACGAGAAAAAAAGGGAGAGTGAGGGCAAGAGAGGAGAAGAAGAACGACCGTAGAATTTTGGAAGATAATCGATGAAGATAATAATCTAAGGTAAGGGGAGTTATCCTAATTATTATGTTTGGTTTATGGGAATGATAATTGTATGTTGGGGTTTGTATTGTTCTTGATGAAATTGATGAATCCATAATGATTGTTTGTTCTATTGTGTGAATAATATGTTATATGATGATGGTTGTATTGATGATTAATCCCATGAGATAGAGTTAAATCCTCCATTAACACGATTTAGAAGGTTTAATATTGATGAAGATGATTAGGGATATAATGAATATTTGTAATTTGATGTTTGAAATAATTAAACCGTGTTAGAACTAGGTTAATAGGCCTTAAATCGCAGAAAATTATTGATTAAAATCAGTTTTGGGCAAAGGATTTGGTCTTGTATGATGCAAGTCGCGCAGGAATTTTCTGCTGAATCACAGGGCCGCTTAGCGTGCTCTGTGAAATAAAAAGGGCATGTTTAGAGAGAGGAGCCCGCTT
This sequence comes from Vicia villosa, assembly GCF_029867415.1. Taxonomy (NCBI): domain Eukaryota; kingdom Viridiplantae; phylum Streptophyta; class Magnoliopsida; order Fabales; family Fabaceae; genus Vicia; species Vicia villosa. The sequence continues at coordinate 134,387,683 of NC_081186.1, read as the reverse complement.
AGCATGGTAAGGTTGTGCTTAGCGCGGTCCCTGAAAAATGAAAATTATTATTTTTAACAATTGACTTCAGAATATGGTAACTTATATTTTGTTAGAATTTTTGAGAATTTACTGTGCACGTTTGGGTAGGTTTAAAGGGAATTTTGTATGCAACTTGACTTTGTAAATTGTTGTGTTTATATACTTGACTTTGGTGGATGTTATGGTGTTGATTTATACCTTGATGAATTGATGTATGTGTGTTTTGTTGAACAAGATGCTTGTGATGTCGTGTTTTTAAATGATGACATGACTTTGTTGAATACATGAATGATGATTCCATTTTGACTAGATGTGTTCATTGATTTTGTGACGTTGAGCATCATGCATTCATAGCATATTTGTAGGACGAAAGTCCAGTGATGTAGTAAGACCTATGCTCTAGTGATGGCCCTTAATCCCATTGTGCAAATTGAGTGCAACTTGTTGATGAGCTCCGATTCCAAGCGGGAATCGATCCCATGAGTCCATTATTGTTGCATTGCATTGTTGTGATGATGTATGACTTGATGATATTGATTATTTGTGATGTGGTGTGCCTAGTTGATAATTGTGATTGAATCACAAGGTGATGTTGTGAATAGATAATGATGTGCAGGTGTGGATAAGTATGCGTATATGATGAATATGTTGTATTGATATATGTATGGTTAATTATTTGTATACAACTACTATATCTATTCCTTATGTCTTACATAATGATTATGAAATACTCACCATTTCTGTTTGAATGTTACCTCCACGTGGGTAACGTGGAGGTAATCAGGAGTAGTCCTTTGAAGTTTGAGGATAGCTTCATGGCGTCCTTTTATCTTTGTTTAGATTAAGGAGAGTCTTGCTTTGATATGTAACATCGGGATGAGTCGTTATGTTTTAGAACTATCATGTTCACTTTAATTATTTTGAATTTGAATTTCATTTCGATGAATTACCTTTCAAAGGATTTTGATGTTGGTGTTTTGAGTTATGACTCGTGAACCATGAAGTTTAAATTGATGTTTTATGAGAACTATTTTAAAGATGTTTAAAGTTGTGGATTCCGCTGCGATATAATATGCTTTGATTTATGATGATGAATTAGATATAATTTTTGAAATGAATTGTTGATGCAACCCGTGTTATGAAGCAGGACTATTGTTTGTGATGTTTCCATGACGATGTGACATCCTTGTTGGTGATTTTATTTTATGTTTAGTCGTATTATATTGCGAATATTCTTTGTGGGTTAGAAGGGTGTTACACATGTCATTCACCTATATATGAAACTTTGAATGTTTATAAACAGGGAAGACATTATCATATGTGGTTGACTTCCATGAGAAGATCCTTTTCACCTTAAAAGACTATCTAAAAATGTTAGAATTCCATAAGAATATACTTTCCATCATAAAAGGATATCTAAAAATGTTGGACTTCCCTGAAAAGATCCTTGTTGCGTTAAAAGGCTATATAAGAATGTTGGACTTCCATGTAAAGGTCCTTGTTGCCTTAAAAGGCTACCTAAAATGTTGGACTTCCATTAAAAGATCCTCGTCACCTGAAAAGGCTACCTGAAAATGTTGGACTTGTATGAGAAGATCATTACTGCCTTTTAGGTTATACGATTACGCCGAAGTTCCATAGGAAGATCCTTTTTTCCCGAAAAGGCAACATAACCATACTATGCGGGGGCCATCCCGTCTAACGTCTCTCCAAAGGGACACGGTCGAAGTCTAGCCTAAGAAACTTAACTTAAAATCTTATTTGAGAGCTTGATAGAAGTCGCACCCAAGATGGATAATGTCGTGCCTGATGGACTTGTAGTCTCGTCAGCTAGGCTCAATGTATAACCTCGCCTAAGGGGCTTGGAGTTTCCTCGGGAAGGATCCAGCTTAAAGTCTCACCCAAGGGATGAAACCAAAGTCTAGTCTAAGAGACTTAACTTAAAGTCTTGTCTGAGGGCTTGATAGAAGTTCCTCCAGAGAGGATCAACACCTTGCCTTAAGGACTTGAAGTCTCTTCACTCAGACTCAATGTATACCTCGCTTGAGGGACTTGAAGTTTCCTAGGGAGGAATCCAGCTTAAAGTCTCGCCCTAGGGATGCGTGCAAAGTCTAGCTTTATAGACTTCACTTAAATTCTTGTAGGAGAGCTTGATAGAATTCCCACCCTAAAGGCCCAACGCCTATCCTGAAGGACTTGTAGTCTTATCAGTTAGGTTTAACAAATAATCGCGTTTGAGAGACTTAGGGTCTCAGGATGTCCCCAACGCTCTATCGTTCAAACCACTTCTCCCATTACCAAAGACTTGGTGCTTGAGGGATTGTGTAGTATTATATTTCTAGAAAAGACTAGTAATGGCGGGAGAATTGTAGCCCCCCAGGAGGGGCGATACCCATATGTCTCCATCCATTAAGTTTTATCTCTCCCTAAACGTTCCTACTCGCCTAGTTAGAGGAAACATGGGAAAATATGTTCTTCAGTTAGAGGGAATTCAGGGTCAATAGGAATATCCATGTCTCCCTAAGAAATAAACATTCACTGGTCCACCATAGACTGAGTGAATGGTTATCATTTTCAAGAAAACCCTAAGCCTAAGAGCCTCTATAAATACTTTATTCCTCGAGGGTAAAAGGGCATATCATAACATACTCAGCACAACGCATAAACATAGAGCTTCTAACCTCACGTGAGCTTTCTCTCCCATAGCTAAAAACACCACCTAACAGGGTTTCTTGCTCCCTTGGGAAAGCCGTAAACACAAAAAAAAAACTACATATGCCATTGGTCACTCTTATTAACTTAGGGGTACCACACACTCATGTACTTTTTGACAAGTACCGATGCAAAAAATTTCTCTCAAATTAGACTTGAATTTTTTTTTTCATTTTTGATTTATTGAATGTGAATAAGTGTTGAGTGATATTTTGTCAAAATAACTTCATTTGCCAAAAAAAACACCATAGTTGAGTGTTGTTGAACTCTAAGAGTGTGAGTTGTAGTTGTGAGGTGATTCATTAGGTGTTTAAGGGTTCTTGTGAAGATTTTTTTATATTGAAGAATCGAATTGTGATTGTGAGTTACGGATATTGATATAGTTTTCCTCCAAAAGGTTTTGGATTTTCTAGTTTCTTCAACAGTTTTTAAGACTTGGAAATGAAATTTTGGTAGGTCAGGTGAAGATTTATGCAGATGAAATCTTCGAGTGTTTTGCATTTGAGAAGGTGTTTCGATTCAAAATAGAAGATCTTGAAGGATTTGCAGCCAAGTGAGCTGTGAACAGGAGAAGAAGAATCGAAATTTAGATATGTGTTATTTAGTTGTCGCTTTAAATTTTTCAGTTTGTCTGTAATTATCTATTGTATCAAAAGACACTTATAAACTTTATATTAGTGGAAGACATAACAATTTTCGATAATTTATCATTGGAGATTGGATAAGGTGTAAGCGTGCACGACGCACCAAATCAATATAAATCTCGGCGTACACGTTTTCTATCTCTTGTCTCTTTTAGTTATTTAATATACTTTTTATATTCTTATGTTTTATGTGACTAAATTTTTTGTTTATAGTGATTAATGTTTAAGTTTAAATCCATATTAGATCTAGTCTACTAAACATGTAATTATGGTGACTAATATAAAAAATTGGAAATCTAAATTGTTGTATTAAATAGTCAAGAGACATCTCAACTTTATTGATTTGGAATTCTAGATCTAAGTTTTACTTCTGTCATTTTATTCATTTTACCCACAAGAGACATCTTCCACGAAGCCAAAAAGTCTTACACAATGATCTAAGTCAATATACTACTTATTCTTCAACATCTAAAGATTCGTTTTAAGTTTTCAATGTAACAATTTGTATATTTAATTTTAAAACTTGAGTGTAAAAAGAATAAATGGTTTCAAATAGAAAATAATTGTGAACCGCAAAAAACATTTACACCCTAATATTTGCCTAGGACTGTTTTCAATGACATATAAGAATTAAAAATAAAAGACAAATCACAATAGCGCTAGGTAACACAAATTTTTAGTTTCAAAATATATTTTGGGAAACTCAATTTTTTAATTTCAAAATATATCTTTAGTTTTTAATACACTTGTTTGTCCACATATCACATATGACATCAATGGAATCTTTACTCAATTGAAGGATAAGCATGAATTATCGATGACAAAGTTTTGATAGATCACTTGCTTTTTCTTCTTCTTGCACAAGATGTTATATGAGAGAATTATTCTTGCAGCCAAGTGTCATGACTTAAATTAGGGAAAATATATGTTCACTCTTTCTTTCAAACTAGTAACATACCTGTGCGTTCGCACGGGTTCTGCCACGGGACGCACAATAGTTTTAGATGTATATTCTTTAATAGAAAAATGTCTAGTTTCTATAAAAAAAGAGAAAAGGGATCATGCACTGACAGTGTAAAATATTTTTACACTGTCAACCAATCACCACCATGCATCCAATTAAAATATTCTTTTATTTAAAAAAAACTTTAATGACATGGCACATTTATGACTCCCTATTGGATGACAGTGTAAAATAGTTTTACACTGTCAGTGCACTACCTTTTAACTCATAAAAAAAATTGAATGTAGAGAAAAATGTTTGATACCCGTGAAAAAAATAATGATTAAGTGTATAGAAAAATGTCTGGTACCCGTGAAAAAATAATAATTGAATGTATAAGAAAAATGTATGGTACCCGTGAAAAAATAATAATTGAATATATAGAAAAATGTCTGGTACCCGTGAAAAAATAATGATTGAATGTATAGAAAAATATCCGGTATCTGTGAAAAAATAATAATTAAATGATTAGAAAAATATCTGGTACCCGTGAAAAAATAATAATTGAATGTATAGAAAAATGACTGGACCCGTAAAAAAATAATGATTTAATGTATAGAAAAATGTCCGGTACTCGTAAAAAAATAATAATTAAATGGTTAGAAAAATATCTGATACCCGTGAAAAAATAATAATTGAATATATAGAAAAATGTCCGGTACCCGTGAAAAAATAATAATTGAATGTATAAAAAATGTCTGGTACCCGTAAAAACATTTAGATCAATAAGATTTTTTAATACAAAATACAATTTTGTTAAAAAAATATGAATAATAGAAGCTAAAGAAATATAATATTATATCAATTAAAAAATTATTTAAGAAATTGAATTAAAAGTATTTTAAGTCATAATTAATATTATATCAATTGCGCAAATAACACATTTTCTTAGTTACTTTTTATTTATTGCATTTACATAATTTTTTTTATTTTTTGCATGTCATTTTTAAGGTTTAATATAAATTAACATATTTATGAACATCAATTTTTTATTATTTGTTATAGAAAGAAAATTAAAAGAAATAAAATTATAAATGATTTTAAATATAGAGAAAAGGAAACATTAATATTTAAAATAATAAATTTATTGGTTATCTGATATGCATAAACAATGAATAGAAAGTAATTAATTATCAAAAAGATAATAGAAAATCATGCAAGGAATTAATTATCTTATATGTATCACGTTCTTTTTTTATATTATATTTGTCTTTGTCTTTTCAAAAAAGATTAAAAAAAATGGCAAAGCATGCAAGATGAAAAGAAATGATGATGAGTACCGAGTAGAAAGGCAAACCAACAGCAAATACATGGAGAAGGTGTCCACGTGGCTCAATATAGAAGCAGAGGGGCATTATGGTATTTTCCTGATCATTCTCTTTTCTTATATTGTAGATTAATTATAAAAAAATAATAGAAAATCATGCAAGTAATTAATTATCTTATATGTATCACGTTCCTTTTTTATATTATATTTGTCTTTTCAAGAAAGATTAAAAAAAATTGGCAAAGCATGCAAGATGAAAAGAAATGATGATGATGATGATGAGTAATGAGTAGATAGGCAAACCAACAGCAAATACATGGAGAAGGTGTCCACGTGACTCAATATAGAAGCAGAGGGGCATTATGGTATTTTTCAGATCATTCTCTTTTCTTATATTGTAGATTTATGTCAATTAGTGGTTACATTACATAGAGTGTTTTTGTGAAATTAATGGAATCTTTTGTTTTAATTAAAGCATGAGTGGGAATATTGTGCAGCTTAAGTCCCTCTATACTTCTCTAGACTTTATGTGTTAAAGTATGGATTTAGATTTGCTAAGTTAACAAATTTCGTATTCACGCAGTCATGCAAATTTGGCCGTTTGATTAAAATCAAATGGTCTTTATTTTAGCAAAGTATTTTTAAATTATAAAATAGAAAATAAAATTGCTTTTTCTAATCTATTAGATTAAGATCAGACGAGTAAAAATAATTTAATTGAGTGATTGCGTGAAAAGGATAACTGTAGTGGATTCTAATTCGCTAAAGTATACTATGATTTTCATAGAGTTTTGTAGAGCCAATTTTGAGCGTTATCGGATCATATATGGAGAGACAGTGAGATATGTGACATGAACTCTGATTTTGATAGTGCTTTGGATGGTATTAGTATTGTGATTTATGATTTTGACCTTAATAATTTTACTAGCAAGACACCATCCCTCCTAAAGCACAACAAATATTGTCGAATGTCCACTTTAACTAAAGTGTATAGGACATGGACGTAAAGTTTGATATGACTATAAGACATAAATCAATTTTTAGTTGTTTGCGAGCAACACATGCTCTTGATTTTTTCCTAACTATTTCTATTGATGGGTTAGAGCAACATATGTCATCGGTAGAGTATCATACTATCTTTTGATATCGCCTTATGATTTCCTTATTTCCTATGATGAGATTTTCCTTGTTTGTCGCAAGACGTGCTTTGATATTTTAGGGAACACAATTTATGGTAAGGAGTTTTTAAACCAAATATCGACATAAATTTGTTATGGATGTCTTATTTGATATAGTTCAGCGTGTCAGAGTATGTGTGAAGATATAGACACTCGTGAATTTTTTGATTATCCCCTAGGATGGGAGATTAACACTTAAAGCCAACAAATATTCTGGTGTATGATTGGGTCGGAGAAAAATATTCATGTGTTGACTTGATCGGGATTTCTCCACTAGTGGCACTAAGGATTAGAGGTTTTGCGGTGGGATATGCAGTCCTCAGAGCCGCGTTAAATAAAGTGGTCAAATATGAAAAAAAGTATTTTGACAATCAACACACTTTCACACTATTTTCCTTGACAATTTTGATTTCATAGCCCTTTAAATAGTGGATCTTGTACAAAGAATTCAAAAACTCATGCATAACAACGTTATATCTCATATATCAATTTAAAAGAGAATTAATTTTATCATTTAAAAAAGGATAACACCATCTTGTTATCTGTTTAAAATACAATTTATATACACGGAAGTTCTAGTTTTTATTGTACGAACTTGCTTTAAATGAATCGCTACGCGAAAAAACACAGATTCGTCATCGAACTTTATTTATCCCAAAGGGAAGGGGAAACATCGAGAAAACCCCAAAAGGAAGGATAAGATGGTCATAAAACCAAGATCAGGGTTCGAGAATCAGTTATGCAAGGGGAAGGTAAAAGGACCCCTCACATCCATCGTACTCAATAGGAACCATTTTGATTGTTGATGACATGCAATTACACCGCTTATTTGACTCAATTTGTGCATGTTTTATTTTCATTTTTTTCTACATTTTCTCTTTTATGCTGGTATTTGTGTGTGTTTTAAGTATTTGTTATTTATGAGTCATATGCGAAGAAACGAAGCAAAACGGGAGAAAAACGGTGGAAATGAAATTGTTTGCACTCAAGGCGACCACCATGGCATTCACCATACAGGTGGCCATGAGTGGTCCACGTCTCAACAGTCAGAAGACTAAGTTTTACCGTTTTTAAGAGCGTGGCGTTCGCCATGGAGGTGTGGCGGTCGTTACACAACAAAGTGCGCTTCAGTTGAATTGGGCATGGCCAAGTCTCTCCACTCCCTCCTTTCTCTCCTAAAAACTCTCACAGGAATCCAGCGGTTTCTACCAGCTTTTTAGGGTTTAGTTTCATTATAAATAGGAATTAATTATTCATTTTTTGGCTATCCAACCTTAGCATAACTCTAGGAAAAATTTACAACTCGTCGCATCAAGGGTTTATAGCATTGTTCAAGCCTTTGTTGCTGTGAAAATTTGAGCACTTTTATTTGAAGCATTTACCTTGCTGTTATTTACTTTCCGTACTCAAGTATTTCCTTTGATTTATTTCCTGTATCAGATTCAAGCCTCTTCGAAGCAGGTTTTCATTTTAATTCAGCTTTATTTATATTCGGTCTATTTATTTTCCTTGCATGTTTATTTTATTGCATCGCCTGATTTATCGTTATGTTCTATTTCATATTTCAAACAAAACCTTCTTCTTTTACCATAATTATGTCCAACTAAATTTATAAGTGTTGGAATATGAGGACTGTTGATTCGATAGTACTCTAAATGGTTGTTCATTGAGAAACTCTATCAGGAATGTTTTTGATTTTAATTACAATTCTTCTTGTTGTGGAATCGATGCCAAGAACAAAGTATTATAGGTTTCTTTCAGCAAGAAACCCAAAAGGGTAATAAAAATTAGGGGAGCAATAAGAACAGAAAGATTCGTTATAACTGCTATTCTTTACTTTCTCTTTCAATCAAGATTACAAGTGTTACAAGAATAACAAATAACCCTCTCACCTTAAATTAGGATTTGCAGTATGCAATGATGAGAGACTAGTATGCTATTTATAATAAACCTAGGCTAAATTACCTCCAGGGTCCTTTAAGTTATTTAATTGTAATAAATTAGTCCTTTATGTTTTTTTTGCTACATGTGGGTCCTTTATGTTAACTAACGCTTGCATCGTTGATCTTTTTCCCAAATCCTTTTCAAAAACGCTAAAGTGAAACTAATGGTATTGATATGTTACTTAACATAGGTAAAATATCATCATAGGATCATATAATAAAAATTTCAGAATTTTTTAGTGCATAAAAGTATTTTTAAACTAATTAAAATGCACGCAAAAGAAGAAATTAAAGAAAAATAGTAAAATAGAAAATAAAATTCTCATAAAATTACACGAAGTGTAAAATGAGAAGAAATTTTTTTAGGAATTTTTTAATGATTTTTGGACCAAAAACGGATTTAATATGAATTTTAGAAGTTAAAATAAAATTAATAGAACAAAATAAAGCAGAAAAAAGGTCAACGGTGTATGCGTTAGTTAACATAAAGGACCCACATGTAGCGATAAAAACATAAAGGACTAACTTGTTACAGTTACAAGCTAACTTAGGGTACAAACTAACTTAAACAATTAGACATAACAAACATGCCCAATTCAAAAGACTAACAACTCTAGCATTACGACAATCACATACTAGAACACACTCTGGCTAAAGTATGTAGGTCTTCGACACTAGTATGTGAACATACATCGACAACATTGAATAAATTCTGTCGAACCAGAAGCTACTCTTCGACCCAATAGAGTTCAATCCAATTCTCACAAATCTCTACCTTGGAACAAAATATATAACATCAACAAAATAAACTAGCTTTCTTCATGCAACTTTATCAACTGCATACAGTGAAAAAACTTGCAACTCGTCAATGTCTTTGTGATCTTATCAGCAACATTGCTGTTTGTCAAAACCTTCAACACTTGGACTTCTCCATGCTCGATTACTCCTCTGATGAAATGCAACCTCACATCGATGTGCTTGATTCGCTCATGATATGCTGATTTCTTCGACAGGTGTATAACACTTTGAATATCACATTTAACAATGATACCTCGACCTTGGAGTTTCAGCTTGTCATACCCCAAAATTTGCCCTCCGCATTTCATCTTCAATGACTCAAGGTTCAAGGGTTTTCTCAAGCAACATTCTCCTGATCGAGGGCCTCTTAAATTAGGGTTTGCACTTTATTAAAAGAGTTTGAATCTCTAAGGCCTCAAATGGATCTCAAGGTGTCTCATATGTCTTAAAGCATCTCCATGTCAAAAGTCAAGCTTCAATTCCAAGGATTGCTCACTCAATGGCTCAGATGACCCATAGTCGACTAGTTTGACCTAAAAGTCAACTATAGTCAAAATACAGTCAAACTTCAAGACTTTTGGTCAACAACAAGTATTTGAGTTTATATCCATCATTTGATCAAAGTTTGATCATGATCCATTAATAAAAACTCATAAATAAACAAATTCAAAAGGTTCAAATTAGGGTTTTTATAGGAGAAAGTCAACTCAACTTTGACTGGCCATAACTTTCACATGGAGTATCAAAAATTTCCCAAACAAAGCCTATTCTTAAGGAAATTGAATCCTCTACAACTTTATCTCTCACGGGCCAAGGCTAGAAATGCTTCATTTGGGAGATATGGTACAAAAGATTATAAGTCCTCCAAAAAGTCAACGAAAACACCTTTTAGGTCAAAGCTCATAACTTGAGCATGGAAGCTTCAATTGAGATGAAACGAAAAGGATTATTTAGAGGATACTCTAAGATTTCTAAAAAGTCCTAGAACATGGCCATATGATAAAAATTGAAAGAGACATGCTTGGTACAAGTTGGCCAATATTGGATTTTTGGACTAATGGGCCTAAGATTTTGATTTCAAACAATCTTATGACCTAAAAAATGACTCCTAAGACCATCCTCATATTTTTATCATTTTTACTTATATTTATTTAAATTTTATTCAATAAAAAGGCAAATAAATTAAATAAAATTTGGAAATAATTGAATTAATCCATATGGGTTTGATTTCTATCTTTTGAAGGCCCATATTATACCCCCAAGGAGTGTCCAAAACGTGGAGATTGATTGAGAAGCAAATAATGACCAATTTTGGAAAGTTTATATACAAATTATGTGAAATTACCAAGGAACCTCATAACCTAAGGATACAAGCCCATATTTGACCTAATGTCATTCATATATATTCTAAAACATTCACTAAGGAGAGGGGGACGAGATTTTGGGAGGAGGCAGCTAGGGTTTCAAGTGCAAAATATCAAAGAGAAGGTGTAGTCTAAAATCCGGGTTCCAGGCATCATCAATACAAACCAAACGTTCAAATCACTTCCTGAATATTCATAAGGTAAGAACTGGAGGTTTGCCACGATCCCTTCCACATAAAACATTCATATATGCTATCTTCAATTATGTTTATTTTCCACGATCCATACTGTAATTTATATGCATTGTTGAATGTTTCTAATCACCCATGTCAGTTCTTATGATCCATTAGAACAGGTTAGGACCTTAGCATGCGAGTTTTGACGCGGATTCGTCATCCTGCCATTGTTAGAGAAAAATTTTCTTCTTATTCATATTTGCGTTTTCAGGAACTTTCAGGCGAAACAAGGATCACCATCATGATCGCAGGGTCTGAATTAGGGGGTAAGGGTACTCTGGGCTTTGATTCAGGTTCTAATTTGCAGGTTGGGTGGCCGGAGCATTCGGAGAAGACAACCGGACGTACTGTTCCGGCGGCCGTTTCTCATTTGATCGGCTTTGACTTCCAGCGCAGCGCAGTCGTGCAAGGTGATTGGTTGGTCAAAGGGGAATGGCTCTCTCTCTAATTCTGGTTGGACACGGAAAATCCATTTGGGGCCCACGCGCTGGTTTGTTTGACTTTCCACCAATAGCGTTTGTTTTTTATATTAATGTTTTATGGATCATGTTATGAACAGCAAACGAGAATTGGCTTGGTGGTGATAGAGACGCGCGCGTTACCCAGAGGAGTCATTTATTTTTTAGTAACTGCAAACTCTATGTATTCATGGATCATGTGTATAGTCCTCACGCCCGGCCATCATGCGCCTTCAATTCAGCAACCATTGGATCTCCAATAATCCAGATCTAACATACCAGAATTGCAAGTCTACCACGGAGCTTCAGGGACGCGTCGCATGCAATCAAAACCAGGTTTTTCTATATTTTATTTATTTATTATTAAATGATAATTAAATATTGTTTAATTTAATTAATTTGTTTAATTAGGATTAGGATTAAAATTATTTAGGATTATTTTCCCGATTATTTTCCTGATTATTCGACTTAATTACTTTTAATTTAACTTTAATTATAAAACTCACAAAAACCCTAGAAGAGCTGTTATCAATGCATTAGGGTTTGCCCAATCCCACTGGCCACTTGGCCAAGATATTAGGATTTAATTTATTATTCGTTTCGATCGAATCTATCGGTCGCGATAGTTAATAATCGATTAATTTAATTAATCAAATCCAATAATAAAAATACATCTATTTTGCTAAATGGTTTTAACCAAATCTATTGGTTACGATGATTAGCATATTCAATTCGTTATCAGGTAATAATCAAACCTATTGATTATGAGGGATAACGATAAATTAATAATTTAAATTATTTAAAACACACTCATTTGCTATTCGTGACGATCGAATCTATCGGTCAGAATGGTTAGCAATACTTTATCTAATCCGTTAACTATAATGATCAAATCTATTGATCATCACAACTAACGGTAACATATTAAATAAGGGTTGTACGCCACTTAAAACACTCAAAACTCATCTCTTCAATACTGCAAATTTCAAAACTACGATAAGATAATTCAAAATACCTTGCGAACTTCGCATTTCAAAAACTACGACAAGGTAACTCAAAATACCTTCAAACCACTTCATATCAAATTCTAAGGCGTAAAACCCTGCCCCGAACTACGTAGACTCTGATCCTCCCTAAGGAGGTATGTAGGCACTTGGATAACCAAGGCGAGTCCCCTTCCCCAAAATCTCACCTTTCACCCTTTTCATTTCTTTAGCTATTAACCTTATAATTTTAGCCATAAAACCTTTACTTTAAACACAAAACGTTAGGAAAGGGTTAAGGGTGCCTAACACCTTCCCTTGACCCGAATATAATATCTTACCCAGATTTCTCTAGAACTGCGTAGGGTTTCCTATTCGCCCTGGTAGAATAGGTGGCGACTCTAAAACCTTCACTTTTAGGGCAGGTTGCTACACAACTTAGCAAAACCTTCAATTCATAATGCTTCTTTCACAGCTTCAATGAAGGTAATATATTATGCTTCTGTGGTTGATAAAGCAGCAACCTTCTGAAGTGTTGTTTTCCAACTAATTTTTGTGACAAACATAGTGAAAACATATTCAGAAATAGATTTTCTGGAATCCATACAACATGCATAATCAGAGTTGACATATTCTTTGATTACTACTTTACTATCTTCACCCAAGGCTCCACCATAAATTAGGACTCTGTTCAGAGACCCATTTATGTACCTTAGAATCCATTTCAATGCTTGCCAATGATCCTTTCCAGGATTCGCCATGTACCTGCTTACAAGACTTACTGCATATGCTATGTCGGATCTAGTGCAGACCATAGCATACATTAAAGAACCTACTATATTAGCATATGGAATTCTATTCATATAAGCTCTTTCGACATCACTACTGGGACACTGATCAATACTCTGCTTGAATTGAGGGTTTGTCCGAGTCACAACAGGCTTCGAATTCGACATACCAAACTTGTCAAGAATCTTCTATAGGTATTCCTCTTGGGATAAGCATAACTTCGACTACTTTCTATCTCTTCAGATGTCAATCAATCCTGGATGCTTCTCCCAGATCCTTCATGTCAAACTCCTCATTGAGTTTAGCTTTTACCCTTATTACATCTTCGACATTGTTGCTTGCTATGAGAATATCATCCATATAAAGCAACAAAATAACAAATGAATTACCAGGTCGAAATGTAAAGTAAACACAACGGTCGAACTAACTTCTAATGAAACTTATGCTGTGTCACGAACTTATTGAATCTCTTATTCCATCGTCGAGGAGATTGTTTTAGTCCATATAAGGATCTCTTCAGCTTGCACACATATTCTTCCTTCCTTTTTTCGATATACCCTTTAGGTTGCCTCATCATGATTGTTTCATCTATATCACCATAATAGAACGCAGTCTTCACATCCATCTGTTCCAGTTCAAGATCGAACTGTGCCACCATGGCAAGCAACATTTTAATGGACCTATGCTTCACAATAGGAGATAACACATCATTGAAGTCGACACCTTTTTTCTGAGTGAAACCCCTTACGACCAACCTTGCCTTGTATCTTTTCGACGACACTCCTTCAATTCCTTCTATAACTTTGAAAATCCATTTGCAGCTGACTAACCTTGCTCCAACAGGTTTCTTGATCAGTTCACAAGTATTTATATCATGAAGAGATTTCATCTCATCATCCATGGCCTTCAGCCATTCAGTCTAATTTCGACTCTTCATAACTTCCTTATATTCTCTAGGTTCTTCGTATAGAACCTCACTTGCAGATATTAAGGCATAAGCTATAAGATCTGCATACTAAAGTCTCTGAGGTGCCTTGATGACTCTTCTCGTTCTATATCTTTCCAATAGGTAGTCATCGACTGTTTTCTTAACTTCCTCAGCATCTTCAACATCTTGTGCTTCTTCTACGAATTCATCTGGGATATGTAATTCACCATCAACATGCTTCACCTCAACAAGAATCTTTCCCTGTTCCAACTCTTCATCAGATATTTCTGCACTTTGACCAACATCATCAGTTATTTTAAAAGCCATTTCACCTTTGACTCTAGGAACCATAGCCAATAAGCTTTGTATCCTTCAAGGTATCCCATGAACACGGATATCAGAGCTCTAGGTTTGACCTTATCTTGCCTAATGTGAGCGTAAGCTGCAAATCCAAATACTCTAAGTTTGTCGAGATCTGGTGGATGTCCCGACCAAACTTCTTTAAGTGTCTTCATATTTAATGCAGTCGAAGGACATATATTTATCAAATATGTTGATGTCAAAATAACCTCTGCCCAAAACACCCTATTTAAACCAGCACTAGTCAACATGCATCTAACTCTCTCCAAAATAGTTCGATTAAACCTTTCAGCCAAACCATTTTGTTGTGGAGTACCTGTAGTAGTTATGTGCCTTACAATTCTAGAGGCAAGAAATTTTTTGTCTAAAGCCTCATTGCAAAATTCTAGGCCATTGTCCGTTCTTAACCTCTTGACCTTTCTGCCAATTTGATTTTCGACTAGAGTCTTCCAACATTTGAAATTCTCAAAAGTTTCATCCTTACTCTTATGGATGAATACCCATAACTTTATGGAATAATCATCAACTATGGATAGAAAATACCTTGCTTCTGAATGTGATGGACACCTTGCAGGCCCCCAAAGATTAGCATGGATGTAATCAAGGGATCCATGTGTTCTTTATTTTCCTTTATTGAACTTCATTCTGCAAGATTTTCATAGTACACAGGGAACACCTTTCTTGTATGACCCTTATTCTTACAATGATAGCCTCAAATACCAGATGCTTCACCACTGTAAGACTTTTGATGACTTTTACCTTTCTTCTTGTCGAACTTACTATCCTTTCGCAAAAATTTCCCCATAACGGCTAAACCTTCACCAATCGTCAAAGGTTTATGCTCCTTTCGTTTGTTCAAGTCCTTAGAAGACAAGGCTGATTGAACTTCTTCAAAGGTCAGGGACCCCCTTCCATACAGAAGAGTTTCTTTGAAGTGAGCATGCACTACAAAAAAAAAGCTCATTAGTGACGTGAAGGGTAGAAGCTGCTTCTTATACTAATGTGACTAGGAAAGTTGTGGTCAGATTTATCAAGAACAACATCATCTGCAGATATGGTGTACCTAGCAAGATCATTATCGATAACGGCTCAAATCTAAATAACATTATGATGAGAGAACTGTGTGAGGAATTTAAGATTGAACATCACAATTCTTCTCCCTATCGGCCAAAGATGAATGGAGTGGTAGAAGCGACTAACAAGAATATTAAAAAGATTGTTCAAAAGATAGTTGTTACGTACAAGGACTGGCATGAGATGCTCCCATTTGCTTTGCATGGGTACCAGACATCTGTTCATACTTCAACAGGGGCAACTCCCTTTTCTATGGTTTATGGTATGGAAGTGGTGCTCCCTGTAACACTCCATTTATTTTCATAATTTAATTTAATTAAATTAATTGAATTATGAGGAATTAAGCAATTGGGCTTGAGTTGTGGTTAGTAAGGGAGGGGGTGCATTGGTAGGCCCTATTACTAATTAAAATAATTTTATTTTATTCTTAATAAAATAGAAGGAGTGGTAGAATAGAGAAGGTTACAGTATTGGGAAAAGAAGTCTGAACGTGAAAAGAGAAGAGGAACGGAGAAGTGCGACCGAGGAAGAACGAAGAATCAACCTTCAGGTAAGGGGGGACTCTTCCGTTTATCTTCTATTATGGGATTATAGATAATATGATAGAATTGATCGTGTTATCCGTACCAATTGGGTTGTGCTTAGGTTGTAGAAATGTTAGGTTTTGGGAGGATTTACACGTAATAAATATGCTGATTCGTGTAATGGTGTTATTTGGATGGTTTGAATGTATTATAATGTGCTATAATATGTGTTTGTTGTACTGTATGCGAAATCTGATTGGAATGGGTTGGATTGGTAATGATTTGGTGAAGGAAGGGTAAAATCGCAGGCTGTTTTCTACTATTCGGAGCGCTGGGATTCGCCAGTTCGCGCCGCGTCCAGGAGTTGGCGCCGCGAACAGCTTGGCAGAAGGCCAGGAAGCTTTGTTGCGCTCAGTACGCGCCGCGAACATATGACCGCGCCGCGAGGGCGTAGTTTTTATTCGTTCCGCGCCGCGAACCTTTGTTTGCGCCGCGAAGGCGTAGTTCCTATTCGTTCCGCACCGCGAACCGTGTGTGGCGCCGCGTGCTGTTAGTTGTTGCGACTGTCCATTTTGAAAAGTTTTAAAGAGGTGTAACTTTTAAACCGTAAACCGGATTTTGGTGCCGTTTCGAGTACAGTGAGGCTAATCAGATAATTTATATACTCAAATGGTGTTTGGAGTTGTGGCTCAAACTATTTTTTTAAAAACACCGAGCTTATTTGTTTGTGGTAGGATATGCTTGTAGGTACACTAATGAATGTTTACCTGTATAATGTTGTGGTTGTAACTGGTGTCTATTGTACATGTATTGTTGGTATAAATATGTGTCTTATTGATGATTATGACATTAATTGATGTATGTGGGTGATGAGCATGTTATGGTTGATGCATGCATTCATAATCATTATGTGGCTGGTCCTTGACGATGGTGGATCAGTGGTAGCTAATTCCCATTGTGAGGAATTAGTGAGTGGGTGTTACTGTATCCTTGATGATGGTGGATCGGTGAGTTGGGTTATATCCCAGATTTTTGGTACCACATGCATGTAGTGCATTGCATTAGGTTGTTTTCCTATTATAACATGAATGGAAGATTGTCCAATGTTATAATATGTGTTAAGTTGGTTGTTTGCCTTCTGATTCTATGGTTTGAATCTGATCATAACTGTAATTGGGTGAATGGCATGTGAAATGATATTTTATTATTTATATCTTATAACATTAGTTAAATGTGAATGAGACTCACCCTTACTGTTGTTATTTTTCAGATTGAGGAGTAGCTCTCGTACTTGGTGAGGATTAGCTCGTCAAGTAGTGTTAGAGTCAGTTGGGTCCGTGTCATGCTCTGGTCGTGTAACATTGGGGGCGTCGTTTAGAATTATTTGCTGAACTTTTTATTTTGGATGGATTTGTATGTTGACGCTCTAAGTCTGTGACTTGGCTGTTTGTTATTCAGATGTTAAAGATAATTCCGCTGTGTTAACATGATGAATCTGAATAAATTTGGTTGACGTTCTCCTTTATGGCATGACATGAGTATTGTTGTTTGAATTATATGGTAGTTGTAATGCCCTTTTCATGTTTACTCTGATTATTGTTTATTATTTATGTGGGGTATTAGGAGGGTGTTACAATAGTGGTATCAGAGCATTGTCGGTCGTTTGAGTCAGAGTCTTAGTGTCGGTTAATCCCTCGTATGCGATTAGTGTAAGGTTGACACTGTCGATACTTCTTGTTCTAATAGATATTGTTTGATATTTAGCAGAACAATGGCTGGAAGAGGAGGAAGAAACGATGATGCTATCGCTGAGGCTCTGGGCATGATTGCTGGTGTGCTGGGAGGGAATGCCAATGGAGCTGGAATTGGTGCTGACAGGCAGCTAAATAGTTTTCAGAGGAACAACCCTCCGTTGTTCAAAGGCACTCACGATCCCGAAGGCGCCCAGAAGTGGCTGAAAGAGATTGAAAGGATCTTCCGGGTGATTGATTGTGACGAAAATCTGAAGGTGAGATATGGGACTCACATGCTGTCTGAAGAAGCTGATGATTGGTGGATGGCTAGTAGGGACGAACTGCAAGCTGCAGGTGTTGCAATCACTTGGGCTGTGTTCAAGAGAGAATTCTTGCGGAGGTACTTTCCTGAGGATGTTAGAGGCAGGAAAGAGATTGAATTTTTGGAGCTGACACAAGGTAACATGACTGTGCCAGAGTATGCGTCCAAGTTTGTGGAGCTAGCAAAGTATTATGTCCACTACAATAATGATGAGGCTAGTGAATTCTCGAAGTGTGTTAAGTTTGAGAATGGTCTCCGCGATGAGATTAAACAGGGTATCAGATACCAGAGGATTCGCAGGTTTGTCGATTTGGTTGACTGCAGCCGAATCTTTGAAGAGGACAATATTAAACTGAAGTCGTCGCACTCTCGCGAGTTAGTAGACAGGAAAGGGAAAAAGCATATGGATCGTGGTAAGCCTTATGGTAAGGGTAACCAGAAAGCTGGAGGCTGGAAGAAGCCTAGTGGGGGAGACTCTAGTGCCCCTATTAAGTGCTTCAAGTGTGGAGAACCTGGACATCGCATTCACGAATGCAAAAGTGAGGAAAAGAAGTGCTATAGATGTGGAAAGGCAGGTCACATTGCTATTGAGTGCAAAGGGAACACTGTAACTTGTTTCAACTGCGGGGAAGAAGGTCATATCAGTCCTAAGTGTCCTAAGCCGAGGAAGAATCAAGCTGGTGGTAAGGTGTTCGCCTTATCTGGTTCAGAGACTACTCCAGATGATCGGTTGATTAAAGGTACGTGTTTTATCCATGGCACTCCTTTAATTGCAATAATAGATACTGGGGCAACTCACTCGTTTATTTCATTGGATTGTGCTAAACGACTGAATTTGGAAATATCTGAGATTAATGGAAGTATGGTCATTGACACTCCTGCGTCGGGTTCAGTGACTACTTCGTTCGCTTGTTTGAACTGTCCAATTGATATTTTTGGTAGAGAATTCGGAATGGACTTAGTGTGCCTTCCGTTGGAACAACTTGATGTTATCTTGGGTATGAATTGGTTGCAATTTAATCGGGTTCATATCAATTGTTTCACGAAGACGGTTATTTTTCCTGAAGATGTCAGTGTTGAGGATTTAGCGATGACGGCTAGACAAGTGGATGAAGCAATGAAGGACGGGGCTGTCGTGTTCATGTTGATTGCATCCATGGAAGTGAAAAAGAAAGCGGTGAGTAGTGACCTACCGGTAGTATGTGAATTTCCAGAAGTCTTTCCAGAAGATGTAAGAGAATTGCCGCCAGAGAGGGAGGTAGAATTTGCTATTGAACTAATTCCTGGAACTAATCCTGTGTCGATGGCACCTTATCGTATGTCGGCATCGGAATTGAATGAGTTGAAGAATCAATTGGAAGATTTACTTGAGAAGAAATTTATTCGTCCTAGTGTCTCACCGTGGGGTGCACCGGTGTTACTAGTGAAGAAGAAAGAAGGTTCAATGAGGTTGTGTGTGGATTACAGACAACTCAACAAGGTTACTATCAAGAATCGGTATCCCTTGCCGAGGATCGATGACTTGATGGATCAACTAGTTGGAGCATGTGTGTTCAGCAAAATTGACTTAAGGTCGGGATATCATCAGATTCGGGTGAAGACGGACGATATTCAGAAAACAGCATTTAGAACGAGGTATGGTCATTACGAATATACAGTGATGCCATTTGGAGTAACCAATGCGCCGGGGGTTTTCATGGAGTATATGAATAGGATCTTCCATCCTTTTCTGGATCAGTTCGTAGTAGTATTTATTGATGATATTTTAATATATTCTAAGAATGAAAAAGAGCATGCGGATCATCTTAGAGTGGTATTGGAACTATTGAAGAAAAAGAAACTTTATGCAAAACTGTCAAAGTGTGAGTTCTGGTTAAACGAAGTGAGCTTTCTTGGGCATGTAATTTCTAAGGATGGTATTGCCGTTGACCCAACGAAAGTAGAAGCAGTGTCTCAGTGGGAAGCTCCGAGGTCAGTTTCCGAAATCCGTAGTTTCCTTGGTCTGGCGGGTTACTATAGAAAGTTCATTGAAGGTTTTTCAAAGTTAGCATTACCGTTAACTAAGTTGACTAGGAAGGGTCAAGCGTTTGTTTGGGATTCGAAATGTGAAGAAGGATTCCAAGAGTTGAAGAAGAGGTTGACTAGTGCGCCGATCTTGATTTTGCCGAATCCGGCGGAATCTTTTGTTGTTTATTGTGATGCTTCGTTGTCAGGATTAGGAGGTGTACTGATGCAGCATCAACAGGTAGTCGCTTATGCGTCGAGACAACTCAAGGTGCATGAGAGAAACTATCCGACTCATGACTTAGAGTTGGCAGCAGTGGTATTTGTGTTGAAGTTGTGGAGGCATTACCTATATGGTTCAAGGTTTGAAGTATTTAGTGATCACAAGAGTTTGAAGTACCTCTTTGACCAAAAAGAGTTGAATATGAGACAAAGAAGATGGTTAGAATTTCTCAAGGATTATGATTTTGAACTGAATTATCATCCGGGTAAAGCAAATGTTGTTGCCGATGCATTGAGTAGGAAGTCCTTGCATATGTCTATGCTTATGGTGAGAGAATTGGATTTAATTGAGCAATTCCGAGATTTGAGTTTAGTATGTGAAGACACTCCTACCAGTGTTAAATTGGGTATGCTGAAGCTGACTAGTAGTATTCTTGAGGAAATCCGAGAAGGTCAGAAGACTGATGTAGAGTTGGTTGATAAGTTGGCTCTGATTAATCAAGATAAAGGAGGTGAATTCAGAATCGACGAGAATGGTATAATGAGGTTTGGTAATCGTGTTTGTGTTCCTGATGTTGCCGAATTGAGGAAGAGTATTCTTGAAGAAGGACATCGTAGCGGATTGAGTATTCATCCTGGTGCTACCAAGATGTATCATGACTTAAAGAAGCTGTTTTGGTGGCCTGGAATGAAAAAGGAAATAGCTGAATTTGTCTATGCTTGTCTGACTTGCCAGAAGTCGAAGATTGAGCATCAGAAACCGTATGGAGCTATGCAACCGTTATTTATTCCAGAATGGAAGTGGGATAGTATATCTATGGATTTTGTTTCAGGTTTGCCGAGGACGGTGAAGAATTGTGAAGCTATTTGGGTTATTGTAGACAGGTTGACAAAGTCTGCTCACTTTATACCAATGAGAATGGATTACCCAATGGAGAAGCTGGCTCAATTGTATATTGACAGGATAGTGAGTTTACATGGTATTCCTTCGAGTATCGTGTCGGATAGAGATCCAAGGTTTACATCCAGATTCTGGGAAGGTTTGCAGAGGGCTTTGGGTACTAAGCTGAGATTGAGTTCTGCTTATCATCCGCAGACGGATGGACAGACGGAAAGAACTATTCAATCACTAGAAGATTTGTTGCGTGCTTGTGTGTTGGAAAGAGGCGGTGCTTGGGATAGTTATCTACCCTTGATCGAATTTACTTACAATAATAGTTTTCACTCGAGTATTGGTATGGCTCCGTTTGAAGCTTTGTATGGTCGGAGGTGTAGAACGCCTTTATGTTGGTATGAATCTGGCGAAAGTGCCGTGATTGGACCGGAAATTGTTCAGGAGACAACAGAAAGGATCAAGATGATTCAGGAGAAGATGAAGACTTCTCAGAGTCGTCAGAAGAGTTATCATGATAAAAGAAGGAGGACACTTGAATTTCAAGCAGGAGATCATGTGTTCTTGAGGGTGACCCCCACAACTGGTGTTGGTAGAGCACTGAAATCAAGGAAGTTGACTCCGCGATTCATTGGTCCGTTCCAGATTACGGAGAGGGTGGGAGAAGTGGCGTATCGTATTGCGTTGCCACCGACGCTTGCGAATCTGCATGATGTATTCCACGTATCACAGTTGAGGAAATACATTGCTGATCCATCTCATGTGATCCAAGTCGATGATGTACAGGTAAAGGACAATCTGACAGTTGAAACTTTGCCTATGAGGATTGAAGACCGAAGGCTGAAACAATTGCGTGGCAAGGAGATAGCACTGGTCAAAGTAGCTTGGGGAGGACCAGCAGGTGGGAATGTGACTTGGGAATTGGAAAGTCAGATGAAGGATTCCTATCCAGAGTTATTTGCCTAAGGTATGTTTTCGAGGACGAAAACTATTTAGTGGGGGAGAGTTGTAACACTCCATTTATTTTCATAATTTAATTTAATTAAATTAATTGAATTATGAGGAATTAAGCAATTGGGCTTGAGTTGTGGTTAGTAAGGGAGGGGGTGCATTGGTAGGCCCTATTACTAATTAAAATAATTTTATTTTATTCTTAATAAAATAGAAGGAGTGGTAGAATAGAGAAGGTTACAGTATTGGGAAAAGAAGTCTGAACGTGAAAAGAGAAGAGGAACGGAGAAGTGCGACCGAGGAAGAACGAAGAATCAACCTTCAGGTAAGGGGGGACTCTTCCGTTTATCTTCTATTATGGGATTATAGATAATATGATAGAATTGATCGTGTTATCCGTACCAATTGGGTTGTGCTTAGGTTGTAGAAATGTTAGGTTTTGGGAGGATTTACACGTAATAAATATGCTGATTCGTGTAATGGTGTTATTTGGATGGTTTGAATGTATTATAATGTGCTATAATATGTGTTTGTTGTACTGTATGCGAAATCTGATTGGAATGGGTTGGATTGGTAATGATTTGGTGAAGGAAGGGTAAAATCGCAGGCTGTTTTCTACTATTCGGAGCGCTGGGATTCGCCAGTTCGCGCCGCGTCCAGGAGTTGGCGCCGCGAACAGCTTGGCAGAAGGCCAGGAAGCTTTGTTGCGCTCAGTACGCGCCGCGAACATATGACCGCGCCGCGAGGGCGTAGTTTTTATTCGTTCCGCGCCGCGAACCTTTGTTTGCGCCGCGAAGGCGTAGTTCCTATTCGTTCCGCGCCGCGAACCGTGTGTGGCGCCGCGTGCTGTTAGTTGTTGCGACTGTCCATTTTGAAAAGTTTTAAAGAGGTGTAACTTTTAAACCGTAAACCGGATTTTGGTGCCGTTTCGAGTACAGTGAGGCTAATCAGATAATTTATATACTCAAATGGTGTTTGGAGTTGTGGCTCAAACTATTTTTTTTAAAAACACCGAGCTTATTTGTTTGTGGTAGGATATGCTTGTAGGTACACTAATGAATGTTTACCTGTATAATGTTGTGGTTGTAACTGGTGTCTATTGTACATGTATTGTTGGTATAAATATGTGTCTTATTGATGATTATGACATTAATTGATGTATGTGGGTGATGAGCATGTTATGGTTGATGCATGCATTCATAATCATTATGTGGCTGGTCCTTGACGATGGTGGATCAGTGGTAGCTAATTCCCATTGTGAGGAATTAGTGAGTGGGTGTTACCGTATCCTTGATGATGGTGGATCGGTGAGTTGGGTTATATCCCAGATTTTTGGTACCACATGCATGTAGTGCATTGCATTAGGTTGTTTTCCTATTATAACATGAATGGAAGATTGTCCAATGTTATAATATGTGTTAAGTTGGTTGTTTGCCTTCTGATTCTATGGTTTGAATCTGATCATAACTGTAATTGGGTGAATGGCATGTGAAATGATATTTTATTATTTATATCTTATAACATTAGTTAAATGTGAATGAGACTCACCCTTACTGTTGTTATTTTTCAGATTGAGGAGTAGCTCTCGTACTTGGTGAGGATTAGCTCGTCAAGTAGTGTTAGAGTCAGTTGGGTCCGTGTCATGCTCTGGTCGTGTAACACTGGGGGCGTCGTTTAGAATTATTTGCTGAACTTTTTATTTTGGATGGATTTGTATGTTGACGCTCTAAGTCTGTGACTTGGCTGTTTGTTATTCAGATGTTAAAGATAATTCCGCTGTGTTAACATGATGAATCTGAATAAATTTGGTTGACGTTCTCCTTTATGGCATGACATGAGTATTGTTGTTTGAATTATATGGTAGTTGTAATGCCCTTTTCATGTTTACTCTGATTATTGTTTATTATTTATGCGGGGTATTAGGAGGGTGTTACACTCCCCGTTGAGGTTAAGATTCCATCATTGAGGGTTTTAATGGAAACTAAGTTATCCGAGGCTGAATGGTGTCAGCGCAAGTTTGATCAATTGAATTTAATAGAAGAAAATAGAATGACGGCTTTATGCCATGGTCAGATGTACCAGAAAAGGATGAAGAAAGCTTTTGATAAAAAGGTTCGACCTCGTGTGTTTAGAGAAGGAGACCTCGTGCTCAAAATGATCTTGTCTTTCACCTCTAATTCAAGGGGAAAGTGGACTCCTAATTTTGAAGGGGCAAGTGCTCAAAATGCCTTCTATGGCGGTGCATTAATTCTTACAACTATGGATGGAGAGGAGCTCCCACGTCCCGTGAATGCTATTGTAGTTAAGAAATACTTCGCCTAAAAATAATAAAAGAACAGTTCGCTAAGTTGAAAACCCGAAAGGGCGACTTAGGTAAAAAGGAGCGTCTCGGTGGAGTGAAAACCCAAAAGGGCGGTCCAAGCAAAAATTAGAGACATAAATAGAATAAATTACCCGATGGGCTGAAAACTCGAAAGAGCGGTCCAGGAAAAAGTTAGGGATCCATGGCAAGTAACTACATCAAACAAGACTTGATCATCGATAATCATTTGTTTGTCATGAGAAGTTCAACACATTTCGACGAAATCCTTAACTCGGGGATTCAATGTTGAGAGAGAGGATAGGGTCATTACATTTCAATGTACCTTTTCCACAAAATTACCACTTTCCAAACTTTGTAATCATCCATGGAGTCTTGCCATTTGCAGGCTACCATTCTATTAATAAAGTTTGAGCCTTTATCCTTTATTTGCAATCTTATTTCTTTCATATCTCTTAAATGTCATTTATTGTTTATAGTAATTTTTGAAACAAAAAAAATTGAAATTTCAACAAAATCCTTTTTGAAAAATATAAAAGAAAATTTATTTTGATTCATGAGTACACTACAAGGAATGGATATTGTGATGTATTCATGTGTAAAAAAGAAACATATTCCAGTTTGGTGTGTCCTTGGCTTGGTTCGAAGACGACATAGGACCCATATATCATCTTATCTCAACTTCGGTGATTCCCCAGTGATGGGCAGCATTTATTCCAAAGCGATCAAAAGATTGTTGTGGCAACTCTTTGCTCATGTTTGTGGATGATACTTCGAGTGTTCTGCTTGAGACATGCTTGACTATGCTTTTCTTGTATTCTATCTACTGAGTTAATTCTTATGCTAGTTTTGGCAGCATATGCATCATTAACGTGTATCAAAAATAGTCATACATTCATATTTGCCGTCATGAAAAGTTTACTTTCATCAGAGTTCTCTTTCATTTAGGGTATCTCTAGGCAGAAAATATCCACTTTCATTGAAATCCCCGCTGAATTTGTTTCTATGTGGGTAACGTGTTTCAGTTATTCTATTAAAAAGTACTTATGAATTGAAATCTAGTGAGTTACTCCCTCACTTAATCCAGTCTTATTTGACAGTTTCTTTCCATTTGGCCATTGATTGAATTTTGGTCGCTGGAGGACTCTTGTTGAGATCGTGCACTTGTGCTTGCACCCTTAATCTTTGAAAGAAAGCAAAGTGTTGTTGGTACACTTGTGTTTGCTCCTCTACCTTCAGTGGAATGTTGGTAGCTCACCTTCAGTGGAACGTTGGTGTAATCTGTTATATCCTCACCTTCAGTGGAACGTCGGTGTATTTCTTTTCTACCTTCAGTGGAACATTGTAAGCTTACCGTCAATGGAACGTCGGTGTATCTCTTTTCTACCTTCAATGGAACGTCGGTAGCTTACCTTCAGTGGAACGTTGGTGTATTTTTTTATTTCTTCACCATCAGTGGAACGTCGGTGTATCTCATTTCTACCTTCAGTGGAACGTCGGTAGCTCACCTTTAGTGGAAGGTTGGTGTATCTTGTTATATCCTCACCGTAAGTGGAACGTTGGTGTATTTCTTTTCTACCTTCAGTGGAACGTTGGTAGCTTATCGTCAGTGGAACGTCGATGTATTTCTTTTCTACCTTCAGTGGAGCGCTGGTGGCTCACCTTCAGTGGAACGTTGGTGTATTTTGTTATATCCTCACCGTCAGTGGAATGTCAGTGTATCTCTTTTCTACCTTCAGTGGAGCATTGGTAGCTCACCTTCAATGGGATGTCGGTGTATTGTGTTATATCCTCATCGTCAATGGAACGTCGGTGTATCTCTTTTCTACCTTCAGTGGAACATTGATAGCTCACCTTCAGCGGAACGTCGGTGTATTTTGTTATATCCTCACCGTCAGTGGAACGTCAGTGTATTTCTTTTCTACCTTCAGTGGAACGTTGGTAGTTCACCTTCAGTGGAACGTTGGTAGCTCACCTTCAGTGGAACGTTGGTGTATCTTGTTATATCCTTACTGCCAGTGGAACGTCGATGTAATTCATTTCTACCTTCAGTGGAACGTCGGTAGGTCACCTTCAGTGGAACGTTGGTGTATTTTGTTATATCTTCACCATCAGTGGAACATCGTTGTATCTATTTTCTACCTTCAGTGGAACATTGGTAGCTCACCTTCAATGAAACGTTAGTGTATTTTGTTATATCTTCACCGTCAGTGGAACATCGGTGTATCTCTTTTCTACTTTCAGTGGAACGTTGGTAGCTCACCTTCAGTGGAACGTTGGTGTATTTTGTTATATCCTCACCGTCAGTGGAACATCGGTGTATCTCTTTTCTACCTTCAGTGGAACGTCGGTAGCTCACCTTCAGTGGAACGATGGTGTATTTCTTTTATACTTTCAAATGAAAGATTGGTATTTTTGATTCCCTTGTGAAAGAGGATATATTTTCTCATCCCCCGTGAAAGAGGATGCATTCCTCCTCCACCTTCTGTAAAAGTCAGTGTGTTTTCGCATCCCCAATGAAAGGTGGTGCTTTAACCTCTCTGGTGCGAAACATTTTCCCCAGCGAAGTTTCTTTTCCCAGCAAAGTCTCATCTCTCCAACGAAGTCTTGTTTCCCCAGTGGAGTTCTTCCCACAAGAATTTTGTTTTCCCCAGTGGAGTTCTTTCTTCTCCCCAGTGGTGTCTTGTTTCCTCGTCATATGCATTCATTAAACATTGTATTACATCTTAGGTTCAAAAGTTGTGCGTTTATGTATTTAAGTCTCTTCGATCGCGTCGAAACAAAGATTTCCAATCCTCGTATCTCCGAAGAGAAGAAACTTAAAATAGGGGCATCTGTCATACCCCAATTTTAACCCTAAGATCATAGATCATTCACATATCAATCATAATTCAAGAGTTTCAACTTAAAACTCTGATTGTGATGTTGTGCTCAATTGATCTGCAAGGGAAACATCGATCACCAATGTTTTTTTAGTTTGTATATGTTTTACTAACCAAAATACCAAAAATATTGCCTTGTGCTTTTGTATGTTTATGTTTTGTAGGTACCAAGTCAAAATATCCATCAAAAGAAGCAATTTTCAACATCTTTCAGCATGCAATCGATTTGCATAATAGTGTAGTCGATTGCACCAACTTGATTTGCACCAGATTGGCATTCTGTTTCTTGTGCAATCGATTGCACCAACTGTTTTTGCACTAAATTCAGGCAGTGCAATCGACTTGAATAATGGAGCAATCGATTGCACCAGTACGGAATTGGAAAAATGAGGGCAATTTTCAGCTTTTTAAGGTGATGACATCATTTGCAAGTGTGGGAAGCATGACTTAGTTCCTATAATTGATTTCCTACATCATTTTATCATTAACCCTCATGTGATGACATCAAGACCATTGGATCATGATTTTGGCTCCAAATTCATTTACCAAACCTAAATCTATTTTCCAATCCTAACTCCAAATCACCAATAATCCCAAGCCTAAATCCTATAAATAGAGGCTTTACCCTCTTCATTTCTCAAGCTTTGAAAGCCAAAGAAACTCTCGCCTTTTCTCTCCTCATCCCTTCCAAACCCCTCACTCAAAGTTCATTTCCATAGAATTAGTAAGATTCACCTTGAATCCTACTAATTTTGAACTAAACCTTCATCACTTCACTCTTTTCTTTTGTTATTCATCATCAATTGAGGAAGATCAAAGCATTTGTGGTTGTGTTCTTCAAGTAGACTCAAAGATTTGTGAAAGAAGTGGTAATCCTCTTGATCCATTCCAAAATCAAAGATGTGATCCTTGGTTGTTTGTGTGTGATGCACCTTTGGTGCTACATTGATGCTATTGGCTTGCTTATTTGAGGTATTTTCGTGCTCAAGTTGATCCAAGATTACAAGATGTTTGGTTTTATGTTTAAACAAGTTTTACTCCTTTTGACTGCTGTTTTTTTTGAAAAAATGCCTAGTGCAATCGATTTCTCTCTGTGTGCAATCGATTGCATAGTTGAAAAACTGCGTAGATTTTGAAAAATTAAGAAGGAACAATCGATTGCTCTCTTAGTGCAATCGATTGCTTGCTGAGAAAAATGTTTTTTTTGCCTTTTTTTTAACTTGTTTTTGGTTCTAACTCTTCTTCTACTCCATTCTTTTGATATTTTCTTTGAATCACAAATTAGAGGCCTAATTCCTCTCTAATGTTAATGGACTTAGGGCGTCGATAGGATGAAAATCCGAATCCGCAATATTAAGTGATTGAACTTAGAGATGAAAGGAGCTTTTGAATGTGGTCCCATCTTTTACTTCTTTTTATTTTGATTGATGAAAGTCTTTGATACCTTGAGAATTCTTATGGATTCTTGGTAAAGACGAGATCACTACCTATTTTATTTTCGTGCGGTATTGCTTTCGGAGAGTGATCTATATATCGCTTCTCTCGCATGCATTAGCACATAAATTGTTGACCGACCTCGTTGTAGGGTGATTTCTACATAAAATCACTTGGCGATCTGCTTAACATAGCGCAACATTTCGTGTCCCGAATAAAAAGATCAAATATGGAAGAGAATTTCATGCGGTTGATTTAAGACTTATGGAAGTTTATCGTGTAGTTGCTATGATTTTATCAAGCTTCTGATAAACTTTTATTGAATTTAAATCTGAAAACATCCTTCACTCACCATCGGTCTTCATTACTAACATTTTGATGATATACTTGACACGTTTCAAGATGGTCATCTTTTACAACTAACAATTAACTTTAATTTCCGCAATTTATTATATTGTCCTTTATATTTCTCGCTTATGCTTTATTTTATCATTCATCATGTTTATGTTTCCGCTATTTTCTCTTTGTCCATTTGGATGTATGTTTATGTTTCCGCTATTTTCTTTTTGTCCATTTGGACCATACTCTATTTTTGTGCTAAAACATTAATAAACAACTTAAAATCTAAAAAATACTTAAGGCCCTATAGACTATTGGTTATTATCCCGAGCATTTTGGAGACTTAGACTTTTGGACTTAGTACCTCTGGACCATATTACTCTGTTATTCTTCTGTCTGTTATTCTGTTTGGCATTAGATTGTTGTCTGTTTGTGTGTGCATGTATTCCTTCGAAAGCCCTTTATGGTTAATTCTAAGGCGTCGTGATAAGGATTTTACCCAAAAACAACCGTTACTCTGCCCGATTTTTGTCAGAATTTTAATGTGCTCAATGCAAAGTGGTGCTAAAGATAATAAGTTCATCTAGATCCCCAAGTGGTAATGCATCGGTTTAGTGTTGGTAGTCCAAAGGATGGGAAATCTATCTTGACTTTTAATGTCAATTGTTGGCTTCTTTTTTGTTAGATCGTTCTTTCCTTAGCTTTTATTTTATGCGCTAGGATAGTCTTTTCATCTCCTCCCTTTCTTAGATTTTCAAAATCTTCTCCCTTCTTCAAAAATCTTCTTATGTTTGCAATCTATTTTAAAATATTTTTCTTTAAAAATGTCTTTTGCCCTTAGTGGCTTCTCTTTCAAAGTTTAGACACGATTAATTATTGTAGTGAGTTGCGATACCCCCACGATTTTGAAATTGATTGATATAATGAGATTTTTTCCACGTGAGAGAGCTAGAGGCATACTCGTTGATTTTCATCCAAGTTGGAGCCCTTCTTTCATTTGTGATGCAAAGAACTCATTTGTTCTGATGCTCAAGATCAATGACTGAGTATTTCTCTTCGACGGTGATAAAGTGTTTATTCCTTTTTAAAAAAATCCTTTTCTCTTTTAAGTGGAACTACATTAGCTCTGACTTCTCCATTGCACCGAGGAGGTATGTAGGCACAAGGCTTAACGTCTTACCGAGCTTGTTTTAAAACAAACCTTTCTTTTACACACACACGACACAGATTTTCAAAAAGGTTCATGTGGAGTACCACAGATATGAGGGGTGCTTAAAACCTTCCCTATGTATAATCAACACCCGTACCTAAGATCTCTTCGTTTTGTTTTAAAAACAAACTTTGGGTTTTCTTCGTTCTTTTCCCTTTTCCTTTGGAAACAATAAAGTGTGGTGGCGACTTTCACTGAAATATTGAGTCGAGTCAACTTAATGGCTTCGTTCTCAGATTTTCTCCGCTACAGTCACTATCATATAGGTTTGCTGGTTAAATTTTCTCTCCAAGATCATATGCTTAGTTGAGTGACAATTTCTACCCTTAGCCTCAACAAGTCAGACTTCCCTTTCAAAATCATATGTTTGGTTAGGGAGATTTTTGACACTCAACTTCAATAAGTTGGACTCCTTCTCCAAACTCATACACTTGGTTGAGTGAGAAGTTTGGTCATCAACTACATCCACTCTGATTTTTCTTTCAAACTTCAAAATTTAGTTGAGTGAGAACTTCAAACATCATTTGATTTTTCTTTCAAACTTCAAAATTTAGTTGAGTGAGAACTGCAAACATCATTTGATTGAGATGAAGGTGAAAATCATTGAGCTCAAGTCATCACTTGACTCCATTAGCAAAAGTATGGAGGTCAACCTTTCTGGATTGAGCATAAGGTTGGCCCAAATCTATTATCACATCTTCAAGACTATATAAGTCTCACATCACCACCACTCAAGATACACATTATTTTAAACCCTAAACCTCACACTCACAATTTCAACTAACTTGAAAAATAGAGTTAGCGTACACAATCTCCTCTATAGGAATCGAAGACGAGAATTTCGACCAAACACTACTCTCAAAGTATCACCCACTAGTAAGGATGGCAAGTAGACCCAAACCCACGGGGCCCACCCGCACTCGAACCCGAGTCAATGGGTGAAAACCCGAATTGACTGGGTTTGGATTCGGGTTCGGGTGCCACCCGATTTTTCGGGTGTGGGTTTGGGTAGTGTGAAACCCACACCCGAAAACCGAAATCACACTCGCTTATAAATATATATATATATATATATATATATATATATATATATATATATATATATATATATTGTGAAAAATATTATGAAAATTATATTTTATGTATTTTGTTGCGGGTTCGGGTTTAGGTGAAAAAATCCGAACTCAACAGTTGTGGGCGTTGGTGTTTTTTTGCCACCCGAATAGCTTTTGGATTTGGGTTCGGGTTCGGGTTCCAATTTCGAGTGCGGATTTTAGTAGTGTGAAACCCGCACCCGACCTGTTGTCATCCCTACCCACTAGTCCGTTATCACTCTAATGACCTTAGTTCTAGTTCGGAACAAAAATCAACACACTTATTAACACACCAACATCAATAACTGATGTTGATTTTCAAAGAATTTATGATTGATGGTTAATTAAAGTAATAAAGCATGTCGTTCGGCGCATTGTAATACTACTATTGTTTTTGAGGATTCCTAAATGATTTATCAAAATGAATACAGATCCCCAAGCTATTGAAAATCAACTCAAGAGAAGACAACATTGCTATATTATTAACCCAAAAAAGACAACGTTGCTAACACATTAATTAAGTGGGGTTAGCTTTGAGTAAATTGTGGGTTGCCTTTAATTGAATTCGTTAAAAATAGACACGTCATAGAACACATAGACCTCCATGTTTCTTAATTTTTATTTTATCTTTAAATGAAATAATATAATTTTAGCGTTTACTTTGTTTTAATAAATTATAAATAAAAAATTAGTAGATGACATTTTGAAAAAATGATTATATTTAACGTGTAAAATTCTAAGTAAAAAACTTCATATATTGTCAATTAATCTATATGAGAAATAAATTTGATGTTTTTGAAACAATAAAAAGAAAGGAAGAAAAAACTTCATTAAATAAAATAATTATATAAGATTCTGTTTGACAAATTCTATTTTAAGTTTATGATTTATATCTTATAAGTTATAAGCCCATATAATAATAAAAGACCTATTTAATAACGGTCTTTTTATAGCGAGCTTATAGCTTATTTTAATAACTTATAACTTATTTTTCTGATGCTATTTTAAATAGTGTTTTAGCTTATACCTTATAGTTTCTTATTTTTCTTCTATTATTATTCTTATAAATTTTAATTATCTTAAATATATATTTAATTATTAATTAAGAAATACTTTTTTATGTTATTTTACATTTATCAGCTAGTTAAACCGCTAATTCTATCAAACACTTTAATCAATTTATTAGCTATCAGTCATCAGCCACACTACGCCAAATTTAAGTTTTAGCAGCGCAGCTACGAAAGCGCTTTTAGAAAAAGCGCTCTCGTAGGGTTCATTAAAAACAAAAGTAAAAAAAAAGGGAAAATGATGCAAAAAAAGCGCTCTGGTAGGGGGGTTATGAGAGCGCTTTTAAAAAGCGCTCTGGTAGGGGGGTTATGAGAGCGTTTTTGAAAAGCGCTCTAGTAGGGTGGGTTATGAGAGCGTTTTTGAAAAGCGCTCTGGTAGGATGGATAATGATATCAGGCTACGAGTGCGCTTTTATGTCAAAAGCGCTGGTATAGACCAGGCTATGAGAGCGCTTTTCAGAAGCGCTTTAGTAGCCTTTATTTCTAAAAAACAAAAATACGCATTTTTCTCACCCTGTACTGTTTCTCACTTTCGTTTTCACACGATATTGCGTTCTCCCCTTCTCCCCGCCGCTCTCCTCCGTCATTTCGTTCTCCCCGCCGCTCTCCTCCGTCTCTGTGTTTTCTCTGTCGCTCTCCTCCGTCTCTGTATTCTCTCCGCCGCTCTCCTCCGTCTCGAACAGTGTTAGAACCTAATTTCGCGAACAACACCACACCACCACCATCTATCACCGATTCTGTTCGATTGTTCCTTCATTTTCACGGTGTTGAAGCTCGAGAGTAAGAATCAGAAGGGTTTCTTGCAGTATTTCAGAGGCATTGAGTGAGTTTATTTCTCACTCTCAATAGGTAAGTTCAAATCTGAGTTCTTTCATCTCTAGCATTACCAACCTATCTACTGTAAATAATAGGATTAGATAAACGTGAACCTTTACTATAGTCAAATTTATGGGATATAGGGGTATTGTTGGTGTAGCTGCTAGGAGGTCGGTTTGTTGAAGAAGATCGAGACTGTATTTGTGTTGGCATACTGAAATGCCTTGAGAGGTCCTTGCAATTTTGAAACTGAGAAAATATTTTGTTTTCAATATCTTTTGTGCAGAAGAATGATTATTAGCTTTAGTTAATAGAGAGTAGATTTGGATTGAATGTAGCCTAAAGTGGTAAAAGTAGTTAATTTTTGATTCCATTGTCAGTGAGACTAGAAAGCTTTAAGTTAAAACACTTATGAGAGTTTATAAATTAGCATAGGATATAACATGTTGTATTGGTAGGTTTGAGTTTGAGTTTGTTCATGTAGATAAGTTGAAATGGTTCTTTTTCATGGCTCTTTTTTATGGTCTTTATATTGAAATTGTTGAGTTTTTTTAACATTTAACTATTGTTATGGTTTGTATAGTGAAACTGTTGGGTTTTAGCAGCCGATAGTCACGACTCGATTCCAGCTCTGACCCAGCCGATAGTCTCCTCTCGTGTGACCGCGAATCCAGTAACGTCTCACGCTTCCGGCAATTGTTGTTTACTTCTTCAATTCAAGCTCCGTCATCATATTTCGGTAATTGCTTCAAACCTTTGATGTTGTGTTAGTTTCTTGATGATAATGAATTAGTTTGAGCATAATTCATAAGTGATGTTAGTAGGTCGATGGAGATTTATGGAAATTGATGAGTTTAATTTGTTGAATATGAGATTAGTTTGTGAGTTGTTGTGTTGACTTACTCATAATGCTCGTAAATCAAATAGTTGCATATAGGGTGTTTGTTGAATTAGTAGTGAAATTTTATGTTCTTGATTATGATCAATATAAGGAGTAGTGTTGATGTTGTTGATGATTGTTGGTGTTTATACTTGGTTTAGTGTTGGTTTGGTGACTTTTTTAAAGGTGCAACAATGCTGAAAATTGGTAATATTTTGTTGATTATATGTTGAGAATTGGATATTGGATAATGTTGGTGTTGTTACCACTTGTTGATGATATTTCATTTGAATTGATGATGATTTTGTGGCTTCTTTAATGATGATATGATGCATACGTAATGCTGGATTTTTGAAGATTGTTTTGATGATGTTGTGGATTTAAATTGGTATGGATGACTTGGATTATGAAGAAATAAGGATGCTGGAAATTTGGTGATGGTATTGTCTAAAAATCGATTATTAGGTGGACATGATATTTGCATTGAAACCGTGTTAATTCAAGTGTTTAAGTGCTAAAAATTTTTGTGGTGTTATTTGATATTGTTAGCATGATATTTGGTTGAAATGGTGGATTAAAGAGAGGGTATAATATTGGAAGTTTACTTGGTTCTTGCTTACTTGAGTTGTTCAGCGCTAATTGTTGAATTTGATGGATAACACTTGATGGTGTATTTATAGTTAAAATTCCTTTATATTATAGCGGTTATTTATTAATTAATTCTATCTTTCAACTAATAATTTTCAATATATAGATTTAACATGTGTATAAACTAGTAGCATGATAAAACCTCATTTCGATTCTTGTTTTGTTCATTCTTTGAATTTAATTAAACACCATGAGTTTGATCATACTTGCGTATCGATGTTGATTTTGTCTTGATGTTTAAGTCAATTTTAAAGGTGATTTTGATGATGTTTCAAGTTGAATTCAATTCACAAAGTTTGTCGGTTGATGTCGGTGTTTATACATAAGGTTGGAATCACTTGAAAATTGATTCTCATGAGATTTTTATGCATAATTTGCTGCTGTCTAGCTTTTGATTTGTATGAATAATGCTTGATCTAAGCTTGATTTTTCATGTATTGGAATTGAAATGAATTATAGCATGAATTATAGATGAAAGTTTACCTTTATAGAATATCTTTTTTATATTTGATATGCTAATACTTATATGGTTTGATTACTTACTAATTCTCTTCTTTCCTTTGAATTAGTAGCGTTTCCCGGCCTAGTTCGATGTACAACGCTCATTCTCTGCGTTTTCTTGAGTTCGGTAAAATACGAGGTAAATTTCTTTCTCAAATTACTTGTATCTGCAACACAAAGTTCCACAAACATATACACTAATTAAGTTCAACACAACTCAACACAACTAGTAATTTTTGACATATTTCTTTGTCTTCTGCAGGTGCTTTCATAGCTACAGGTTCATTGGCTCTTATATAGCTCCTCTGTTGAAAGGTGAGTTATTATTGATATCTTGTATTTGCTTTGTATTTATTTTAACAGTTTACCTTGTAAAAATATTTTTCATATAATAGTGATGCTTATAATATTTATGCTATAATAATTAAGACATGAGTGATAGATTCTAAACTGTGTTAATGTTTTAATGTATTGAAGTTTTAACATGAGTGATAGATTCTAAACTGTTTTAATATTGTTTTAATAGATAGATATAAGAGAGGTTTATGTTATAATATATTTGTGGTAGACTAGAGAGGTTCCATGTTAAATCTAATAGTTCTGTAACATAATTTTTCCCTACCAGCCTGTGGCTTATTTTCTCTGATTCCAGACTAAAAACAGAACAAAACACTAACAGTTGAACTGCCATGTCCCTTTGTGTCATTCTCATTGGTGTAGTGTAATACTCATTATTCCGACATGTGGAATATTCTCTGATTTTTAAGTGATGAACTTACTAGCTTTGTAACTTTTAGATTATATTAAGTAATACTCATTATTCCGACATATGGAATATTCTTGATGTCAATTTTGTTAATCGTTAAGTGATGAACTTACTAACTTTGTGAATTGAATTCGCTATAGGGGTTACTTGTGAAGAGTGAAAGTTTAATAGTTTTTGTTTAGCTTAATTAAGAAAGTCTGATTCTTTGGGCGTATAATACCCGACCAGTAGGGTTAGTTTCTCATTCTTGGTTCATCTAATCTTTGTTTCTTTTGCGTAGCAAAATTTTCATATAAACTATTGTTTTAATTTATAGAGCACATTGGTTGTTTCTTGCTATCAACCCTATAAGAGAAGTGGTATATTTTCTGAATTCGGTAGATGGTGAGTGGACCAATTATCCGGCTATGAAGACAATGATTGATACGTAAGTGGGATCGTTCTAAATATTCGTGTATATTTATATATTTAATTATTTGTGATATTGATCTAAATATATGCTTTTATATTTTTGTTAGATCAATACAAGTGTTCCGAAGTCAACGAGACGCACAAGTATCCCGGACTAAATCAAACAACATTACTTGGATCAAAGTGCAGGTACATTAATTTTCACAATTTTGCTTATAATATTTATGCTACTTGATAAAACAAGACAACTATAAAATCTTATTTGTTTTTCTATGTAGTGTTCGATACAGCGAAACAGTTCAGATTGCGGATACTATGTTTTGAGGTTTATGAAAGAAATCCTTCAAATGAATCAATTAGAGATTCCAATCACGGTATGGATTTATAACTTAATCAGATAACTTATAATTTATTTCATTTAACTAAATCATTCATATTATGTTTTTGTTCTGTAGTACTTTGACGACTTCTATGCTGCTTCTTACACGAGACTTAAGTTGGAAGAAATCAAAGAGGATTTGTGTCAATTTTATATTCATCAGCTATTCATGTAGGTATGAATACATTATTGTGTGAACAGTTTTATGAATACATTATTTTGATAATGACTTTGTGTTTGAGTTTCTTTGGTGGATGTTGGTTCATGTTTGTTTTTGTTGTTGTTGAGCCTTTAATTGACCGTGTTGTTCTGTTCATACTTTGCAGGACCAGGTCGGAAAACGATCAAACTTTTGAAGTATAATATCATAGTACTCTAGGATGGTTACTAACTTTGTTCATACTGTTGACAATATTTGAAGTATATTATTGTTGATGTTACTGATTTAGTTTGTTTGACATGAGTTAGTTACATGTGAAACTTTCTGTATATATATCATACTTTACATGATTTAGTTTGTTTGACAGGAACTATAATGATGTATATATATAATTTTGGATATTATAATGGTATTATATTAGTATATATATATTGTCCTACCTATGGTTGAAAATATATCGTCGAAAATATATTACAGGTCGAAAATATTACAGGTTCAAAATATATTACAGGTCGAAAATATTACAGGTCGAACTGGGAGGCTTAAATTACAGGTTGCACTTTAAAATACCTCATTTAGCAACGACAACGCTTTTTAAAAACGTTCTTAAAGAGCCACCTACTAAAGCGCTTTATTACTAAAACCGCTGCCTAAGATTAAAAAAAAAGCATAAAAAAAACGCAATCTACGAAAGCACTTTTGGAAAAGCGCTCTTATAGGGGGGGCTACCAGAGCGCTTTTTCCAGAAAAAACGCTCTTATAGGGGGGGCTACCAGAGCGCTTTTTCTGGAAAAAGCGTTCTTATAGGGGGTCTACCAGAGCGCTTTTCTGGTAAAAGCGCTCTTATAGGGGTGGCTACCAGAGCGCTTTCAAAAGCGCTTTCGTTACCTACGGCAGTGCTGGCTTTGGCAGCGCTTTAAAGCGCTTTAGTAGCCCAAAAAAGCGCTTTCGTAGCTCTTTTCCGTAGTAGTGCCATCAGCTATAAGTTATAAACCATCAACCATAAGTTATAAGCTATCAACTAGCTTATCACTCAACCGCCAATTTTTTCAAACAGAACCTAAGTTATTTTACAACAGTATCTAAGTTTGTAATTGAATTTTTAAAATTGAGTTTTTACTACTAAGTTGATATCTCGAACAAGGAGATGTTTCTAAGGACGTTCTAAAATGCATTGATAGTTGAGCATTTCAACATATCTCTAGCGCAAAAACTAACCACCAACATACAATAAATAATGAAGCAATCCAAAATCTATATCAACCGAAGAAGGAAAAGCTGAAAAAAGAATTAAAAATGTCAAAGGAATATATAGCATCTGAACAAAAGAGACATTATGCATTGAGACACTAAGATAATCAATAGCAAAAACCTACCAAATTTATGGCTTGGTGATAGAAGAAGACGATATGGAAGTAAAATGTTAAAGGAGATCACTCACATTACAATGTTGGGCCTCTGGATTCAGGAGTGTAGTAATAAAGGAATTAAGAATGGGTTTGCTAGCAAGGTTTGGTTGGCGGTTCTATGGAGCTTGTGGTGTTATAGGAACGAAATAGTTTTCAACAACGTTAAAGCTTGTCCCTCGAACTTGGGTTGGAGTATCAAATTTAAGGTTATAATATTACTTATTCCAAGTGTGACTATTACGATTTTTGTAAAAATCCTTTGTTTTTTGAAGGATAGTTTCAGTTGATGGGTAATGTTTGTTTTCCAAGCGTTTCCTTGATCTTTTGTAAGCGGGATTTGAGTACTCCTAGTACTCTCTATATGATATTTCTTGATTATTAAAAAAAATCAAAACCAAAAGGCCATACAGGTCTTATCAAAAGTTGTTGGTGTTCCTATCATCGTACAAAGAGATATTATACTAATAGTTGCTTTTAGTTAAAACGAGAGATTGAAACGCTAATACATATAAGATATTTGAAGAAATACATATAAGATATTTGAAGAAATATCATAAAAAATAAATGTGACAAGAGAGATTCCAATTTGGGAGAGTGTTGGGATTGATTGAAAATATACATGTTGAATGAATACAGGGTCGGTCCTGACATTTTGGAGGCCCTAGACAAATAATAAAAATATAATTTAAAAAAAAATCATCTATTTAAATTGTAAATCATATTAATAAAATTAAAGTAGTTATTTATCCGTGCAATTAACTTAAAAATTTGTCATATATTCG
Source organism: Vicia villosa (assembly GCF_029867415.1). NCBI lineage: Eukaryota > Viridiplantae > Streptophyta > Magnoliopsida > Fabales > Fabaceae > Vicia > Vicia villosa. Next base: position 134,348,179 of record NC_081186.1, on the reverse strand, counting down.
GTAGCAGGGTCGTCTCAAATTGTAAAAATATCGAATATGCCACGTTTCAGGGATTGAACACACAACATACTCATCCCATTCAAGGCAGACAACCACTGCGCTATCATTACTATTTAATACTGTAGCATGAAATATATATATATATATATATATATATATATATATATATATATATAAAGAGTTTATTTTATAATTTCTAAAGCCCACACCCAAAAAATATGAGGCCCCATTTTTTATGAGGCCCTGGACTGTGGGCCTGCTTGCCTTGGCCTAGGGTCGACCCTGAATAAATATTATATTACTTTGTTTTGTGAATGAAGAAGGAGCCCAAGACTATATATGTAGGATACAGATTCTTTGAAATTCCATATCACTTAGTTATATGAAGGAAGAGAGATGCCAAGACTATATATATATATATATATATATATATATATATATATATATATATATATATATATATATGATTCAAATTTTTCGTTTCAAGATGCACCAGTCAAAAACACTTTAAATTTGTATTTGATTTTCTAATATTTGTTATGAGGGGTGTGAGGATACCGGGGTTTGAATAGTTGAGAGTATATTATGTATTGTAACAATTTTGTCATAGTACTAGCAAAATACTCGTGCGTCCGCATGGATAAATTTATTTGATATTATATAGATTTTATTTAAATATATATGTAAATTTGAAATGAGTTATTTAATTATAAAATGAAAAATAATAATAAATAATAATATAAAATCAACTTTTGACATTTGAAAATAAATTTTTTGATAGTGACGCGTGAAAAAATAGAAAATTTGACATTAGAAAATAAAAAATGTGTGTCTCAAATAAAGATAATTGTTAATTAAAATAAAATAGATATTTTACTTATATAAGCACGTGAGAAAAATCAAATTTTAACATTTAAAAATAAAAATTATGTGTCTCAAATAAAACAATTGTTAGTTAAAATAAAATAGGTATTTTGCTTATAGTGGTCCGTGAGAAAAATAAAAATTTTGACATTTTAAAATAAGAATTCTCTGTCTCAAATAAAGACAATAAAATCAGTATTTTCTTCATAATGGCCTGTGAGAAAAATAAAAATTTTGACATTTAAAAATAAATTTTGAATAATCATAAAATAATTATGTTTTCGGTTGAGTAAATTTTGACGTGTTGCTCTTCATTCAATTTAAAAGATTCAATTTATTTATTTATGCTTAAACAAATAAAAAGAGAAAAAGAAAAATTAAAATGAAAAGAATGTGAAAGAGATTTGAAATTTGAATTAAAAGAGAATGAAGAGAGAGAAAATTGTAGTTAAAAAATAAAGAGAGAAAATTATAGTTAAAAAATGAAGAGAGAAAGAGAATGAATAAAAAAAAATATGAAATGAGGAAAAAGGAGATATGGAAGCAAGACAAGTGTAAATCAAAGAGGGAGTTTTAAATTTAAAAATTGGCGGCGTGGCAAGTCATGACAGGCTAATTGGAACAATTAGTTTTAACATTATGAATTGACTATAGTGTCCTTTTGATAGTGTAAAGTATTAAAATAAAAAGGATATTATTGGGTGTGTGTATCTTTATCATTTTAATTGGTTGATAGTTGAGTATTCTCTTGTTGTCAATTGACAACAAGTGTGATTTTTTCTCCAGTTTTAAAGTTTCCACGTTAGGTCCTTGTGTTGTGATGAAGTTCTTTTATTTTTTTCTTTGTCGATTTTTCTTAACACAAAGATCTCTTTAATCCCCTAAAATGGAGATAGAGATAAATGAAACAATAAACAAGATATCCCGGTCATACATATTCTCAACATGGTCCCTACAAATTTTAAGAAGGCACAAAATCAAATTCATCTAGAAGCAATATATATATATATATATATATATATATATATATATATATATATATATATATATATATATATATATATAGGGGACGACTCAAGTGAGAACACTTGGTTATTATGAGAAATGAGAACAATGAATCACGACCATTAGATTTGATTTTAATGGACTGGATTAGTTTCTCTTTCTGTGTTTATTTTAAATCAACACAGAAAGAGAAACTAATCCAGTCCATTAAAATCAAATCTAATGGTCGTGATTCATTGTTCTCATTTCTCATAATAACCAAGTGTTCTCACTTGAGTCGTCCCCTATATATATATATATATATATATATATATATATATATATATATATATATATATATATATATATATATATATATATATATATATATATATATATATATATATATAATGTTCGTTAACGTAGACCCACTTGATTTTATGAAGGTCTATTTTAGCAACATGCACTTTATGGTGCATTTAAATATTTTTTAATTAAAGCTGACTAAAACACACTTTTATAAAAATAAGTGGGCGTATTTTAGCAAACCATTGTGGGGTTTGCTAAAATACACCCACTTATTTTTATGAAGGTGTATTTTTATAACATGCACCTTAAGATACATTTAACTATTTTGTAGTTAATGTTTGCTAAAATAGACTTTCATAAAACAAATGGGTATACGTTTGCAAACAAGTGTAAACAATTTTTAGAAATTTTTCGAAGACCTTGTAATCACGCGCCTGCTAGACATCATGTTATTAACAAATGACCAAGAGGTTTCATGCCTGATGAAGATGATCCAATGGTGATTGAGGTGTATATATTTAAGTTTGGTGTGAAGAAAGTTCTCACTAATCCTAGGAATTCAACCTACATCTTATATTATATTATGAAGTATTTGAATGGTTATAAATCACCTTAGAGAAACTTCACCTTAAATATTGAAGCTTATTTTTGTTCAAAAAAAAAAGTGAATGTGAGAGACCATATTATCTATAGCTGTCAAAATGAGCTACCCGACCTTAAATGGGCCGGTCCATTTGGGCTTTGGGATTTTCAGGGTCGGGTCCAAAAACTCATATTTAAATGGATTATATTTTTACTACCAAATCTCTGCTCTGTCTGGGTTGCGGGTTACCCGACTCTAAACGGGTCTATTTCTACCATTTATGCTCACATTCTCATATAACTTACCCATCCTCACTAGATATGTCCTCATATATATATATATATAACTTAATTCCAACTATCCAAAATACATCACAAATTATCTAATGTAGCACACAAAATTAAATAACTGGTTCCAACAAATTTTAAGATATAAATATTCATGACAATTATAATTTTAAACAACAAACTATTATAACAATTATAACAACAAACTGTTATAAAATTTTATAACAATTATAGTTATATTGATGGGATATCATTTTATAGCGACTTGTTATATATATATATATATATATATATATATATATATATATATATATATATATATATATATATGATTTGTACTAACTCTATCCTTCCATAAAAATTACATCAGAACTTTTTAAATCTCATTTCAACCTTATTTTAATTAGAATACATCATGGTGTTTTTTCTATACTATCTATATAATTATATTAGGATGAAACCTTTTTGTTTTAAATTAAGTCAAACCCTCAAATTTTGTTTGATATTTATACCTTTATAATACCAAAAAAATTAAATTACATAATACACAAATTGTTTATAGTATACCTTTATGAATTAGGAGATGATAATTTCTAATTATATTAAAAAATTTAATTTTTTTTCGGGCTGGCGGGCTACCCATGGTCCATACGGGTTGGCCCATATTTTTTAAGTCTTTTTCGAGCCGGGCTTAAAAAGGCCCAAATATAAATGGGCTCGAAAAATAAGGCCCAAGCCCTAACTTTTTTTGGCCTGATGGGTCGGCCCATGGGCTTCGTCCCATTTTGACAGCTTTAATATTACCCTTAACACCACCTGTGATCAGAAAATAAATGCAAAAATAGTTAATGTATTTTATCTAGTAGTTATCAATCTCTTTTAATCCTTTCACATTATCATTAGTCATCCTACTTTCAACATGTTGGAATGGTATTGTCGACAATGTAATTGATGTTGAAATATCCCTTAGGAAACGTGGAAGTAGGCATGGTGAAGGGAAATCATTTGTTCGGAAGACAATGTTACTAACATAGGCTAAAACTCAAACTAGTAAATGACATGGAAGATCAAAACCCATGAGCATACTCATACAAAAATAGGTGGCCCTCATAGGATACTTAATATAAGTACATATATGAAAACATCCTCACAAACTCACCAACCCCAAGACTTCTTTGGTGGAAGCACTAGAGAAACTCAAAATCAACCATTTTCTTTAAACCATTTGAAATATCATGTATTGATTAAAGTTTCATAAGCCATAAGATAACCCTCACACAAACTATTAAGGTAGTGTCTCAAAAAATAGACAAATGGAGAAGAGAGAACAAAAATAGTAGAAAAAGAGGTACAAATAAGAAAGAAAGAAAACTTTATCCCATAAATCAAATACTCGTCCTAGTTGTAGAATGTAGTCATGGTGAAAATGGAAAACACATAATGGAGGATTGTGTGGACTTCATTAATATAAATTTATCCTGCCTAGATGATCCATATCCCTTATGGATCCCTGGTAGATTGATAGATGGTTCCTCAGGTTACAAAGCTTTGAGTTTCATGGACTCTTACTTTGGCTATAATCAAATCAAAATAGACCTTATTGATGCATCTTTCATGCAGTTTATGACTAATAATTGAAAATACTATCAAAAGTTCATGCCTTTTAGCCTCAAGAGCATTGGTGAAACCTACTAATGATTTGTAGTTGGTGTTCTTTATGAATCAAAAGGGGAAAAACTTTGAAGACTAGAGAAGAAGGATATTATAATAGGGATCTATAAAATATCCTAAGTCAAGTACACATTATTGTAAATACTCATTTTGCATCACTATTGATAATCAGATGAAGGATTAAAAGACGAAGTCTAATTATCCGAACTATGTCACAATCAAGTGAAGAACCAAAAAGAGAAGTTTTATTATGTCTTATAAAATTCCACCTTTATAAATTCATAGTAATATAATTATGGATAATCAGGTGAAGGGCCAAAAGGAGAAGCACAATTATCTTATCCATAAGCCTAACATGGTGTTGGAACAAAGTATTTAAAGAACAATTAGGTAGACTAATGTGTGTTCAAGTGTGCAGGTACAAAGATCAATATACTAATTGAAAGTATATTCTGAAAATGCACTGGACACTGAAATAGAAACTCTTAAAAATAGATTTTGAAGATCAGACTATGAAGAATCAACTTTTAATCAAGATAATTAGAACCTGAAATCTCCATACTCTGAATAAGACAGCCTCTAAAGAGTCAGAGTCTAAAGGATCGGAAGCTAAGATTTAGACTCTAAAGGATCAGAACCTGAACCCAGTCAAAGCTCAAGAATCGAGGATTTTATGATATGTCGCTATCAGACTCTGAGATGATTTTATCTTGTTTTGGTCACATGATAACTCAGCAGAACATTGCACAAGCCTAAAGGCTTACAACTGACAATTCATTTTGTAGTAAAGGAAGTTCAAATGAGTTTGCAATGGGATTAACCATTTTAGGAAGCTTTGCAACAGATTTGTTGATATCTCTCTAGGACGACTTTCTTGTGCTTGAAGTTCTCTCCAACGACTCTTTCATGGAACTCTATAAAAGGAGCTGGAGATTTGGAGAAACACACAACACTGCGCCTTCACAAGAAAAAGAGAAGTTACGCTGTCAAAACAAAGAGCACATGATAACTTAGAGCTTCTTACCAATTGTACATTCTTAGAAGTTCTTAAGTATTAGATTTTTCTTTGTTGTAATCTGTTTACACCTCTGATTGTATATCAAGTTTAATTATCACTCTATCACTATCATTTATATGTTAGATAGATTGTCAGAAGTCTCTTGTTTGTGTGCTTGAGCATTGATGTTCCTTACTTGTGTGTTTGAGCATTGGAAGTCTCTTGCTTGTGTGCTTGAGCAATCAGAAGTCTCTTGCTTGTGTTCTTGACCATTGAAGTTCCTTATTTGTGTGTTTGGGCATTGGAAGTCTCTTGTGTGTGTGCTTGAGTAATTAGAAGTCTCATTCTTGTGTGCTTGAGCATTGAAGTCCCTTACTTGTGTGTTTGGGCATTGGAAGTCTCTTTCTTGTGTGTTTGAGCAACTTGTAATCATATTGAGTTATAGTGGAAATCTCTTGGAAGTGCAAGGGGAATGAACTAATCCTAATTTGTAGGAGGAACCAGGATAAATTACTTGTGTGTTGTCTTTCTTTTTTCTTCATTTCTGTTCAATAATATTCTGCTGCTATTCATAAGACTCTGAATCAAATTCAAATTTTGACCATTGCAATCGGAATTTGATAATAGATTTTTAAGACAAATAAAAGAAAAATTCAACACATGGTTGTTAGGATAATAAGATAGTAAAGCCCATTTTGAGACCTCTTTTTGATGAGGAGTCATTTGCACCACCACTTTGTTAAAAGAAGACAGTTATATCTAAAGAAATTTGTTATATACTCACCATGAAAGTGAAATTCATATAGTCAAAAGTCCATTATCTAAAAATGAAATTTTAGATACAAGAAATAATGTCTAGCTTTAACGATTTTTACTCGTTATGATAAAAAACAATAGTAATATTTGGTTTATCGCGAGAAGCCAATATCCCAAGACTTTACTATTATTATTATTATTATTATTATTATTATTATTATTATTATTATTATTATTATTATTATTATTATTATTATAAACCAAACCAAACAATGTTTTAAGCATTCAACTAATTATCAGCGTAATTGAATTGATACTCAACAAAAGTCTTTGTGGAATCAACATATTTTAACTATGCAATATAATCACACACTTTTGATGATATCAAGTTTTTGGCGTAATTTTATTTGACTTTTTTATAATGGTTTTTAATTTCTTGTAATGATTAGATTGGATTTTTCTACTTTCAGATTTTTTTTCTGTTGTATGTTCTCGTCTTCTTATACGAATTGAGACTTAGTTTGCGAGCTCATCAGCAATAGAATTTTGTAACAACTTAGAAATCTAAAATAAATTTATATCGTTGGATCACACTAAGGTTAATTTAGACAATAGAGTTGACAATAAATTTATCTTGAACAACATCAATAAGAAACTTAAAACACCCATTCCATCAATTATTTGTAAATCCAAATGATGGAATATCATTAATTACCATACCATTCCATCCCATCTCATACCACCAATCCAAACATAGCCTAAGTGTTGTGGTCATACATCATGACTCCACATCCATCTTGAGGAAAAGAAGAGAGGAAGATGATATCATGTTTGCCTTAAAATAAACCTTGATTTGGTATACTGAGTAAGAGACACAATGTAAATCATAGAGCAAGACAAAGACCTGAGTTGTATAAAAGTATAATTCCAAGGTTGTAATGAGAAAAATAAAAAAGGGAGATTTCTTCCTCAAGCATCCTGATAACTCATTTAATGAGTTATTTAATGCCCAAATAATTGAATTCACTACTTATGTTTTAGGTGTTTAAGGTTATTTTACCGTGTTTTATAGTAATTTATCAGGTTTAATAGTGAACATTGTGGGTGCTCTTTCTGTTAGTATTTCCTTTGTTTTTAGTGTGTATGAGTTATGGAACCATGTTTTACAAGTTAAGTAATAAAGGAAACTCCCATGATCTTAACGACCAGTATGCCTTTTATGATGAAAACTAAATGCAAACATAACAAGTGGTCAAAGATGCAAACAAACTAAGTAGAGTTTGATGATTACTGCAAACAAGAGCTAGAATAAATCTCAAGCCTCGTCTTCAAGAAGAATTCAAGCAAATGTCTATAATATTTTATTACCTTACAAGCCTTAAAGCCTCAAAATGTGAAACAGAAAAAGTGTGAAAGCTCACCCAATCGAGTATGAGTGAACAATATGTTGTAAAAGCATAAGGATTTTCTCTTAAAGTTATACAACTAAATCACACACACACAGAGTAAAACATGTTTTAAGCAAATTTTTCTCAAAGAATTATTCCAAAAAATGGTTTGAATTTGTGTAGTTAAATCATAAACTGTCAGAATGATTTTGGACAAAATTTATATTGTCCAATCGAATCACTGTTATACCCAATCGATTGGGTTCGTGAAAAAATTGTCCTTAAAAGTTTGGGACAATGTCTTAATGAACAACAACAACTATATATCATTTCCTTCCTTTTAAAACATCTTAAACGTTTATTTTTAAGCCTTCGATTCGATTGGAGCATTACGCCAATCGATTAGCTCATTAAATTTGGCCCCAAAAAATTTATTTTTTATGCCATCCTCTAGCCTATAAATAAAGGACCTTCCCCTCATATTTTCATATCTAGAAACCTGAGTCTTCATATCTCACTTCTCACTATCTCTCTAAAAATTATTTCCTTTACTTTGTCTCAATTAAATTTAGTTATAGCGCTTTGAGAAAGTTCTTTTGTTTAGTGAGACATCTTTGTAATTCTGGAAGGGCATTATTGTAAGTTCACCAAATAGTATTTTCTCTTGGTATAATAATTTATCTATAAGGGAATTTGTACTTGGGTTAAAAACTAAACCCTTTAAAAGCTTTAGTTTGGAGACTTAGATTCTAAGTCGTCATTTCGACTTGTCAGCTCAGCCCAATCAAAAACTTTCTTTGGTTCGAGATCAGTCTGGTTCAAAATCTCAACTTTATTTGTGTTTATCCTGGTAAAAACCTTGATTAGATTCATAAGCTCAATTTGGTAAAAAAAAACTTTATTTGGTTTGAGATAAGCCAAGTTTAAAATATTAGGGTTCATGGTCAGCCTAGTCAAAACCTCGGTTTGGTTCGTGAGTTTTACCCGATTCAAAAGCTCACCTTGGTTCAAGATAATCCTATGGAAAATATTAGTTTATCTCGGGATTAACCACTTCAATTTGTTATTTGGAAATAAGAATAATCGCTTTAATTCATTGTTTGTAAGAAGGATTAACCAATTTTCTTCAGTGTTAGCTGTTTGGTTGGAAGTTAGCCTGAAACTTCATCTTTCCTTGTATAAGGGGGTTCAAGTGTTCAATCTACTAAAAGCTCTAAAGAATTATTGGATACTCTCAAGATCAAATCTTGGGGAAGAGAAATAGGTCACTTCGTTTCGATCGAACCTCTGTAATTCCTAGTGTTACTTCTCTTACCCTTAACTTATTATTTTACGCTTATTTAACTTTTCGCTGCTAATTTATTGAAGCGTTTTCAAAATGTTTTTAAACTCTGAAAATAATTGTAAAAGTATTGTAGACTACCGTCTTTCTAAAATACATAATTTACTCCCCCTTGTGAGTGAAGTCACATATCTAACATGGGCATCCAAGATGACAATTGTTGTCATGACAGTTGCATAAGGAAAATATCCAAGAGGCTTTGAGCCAAAAGTTGGATATAATTTTAATTTATGATCTAGAACTGATTTGAAAGAATCATGAACATATAAGTTTGGGATAAGTTGTAGCACTAAGAGATAAGGATGAGCACAGGAACAAAAGTCCGTAAAAGCTACTACAAAGCCGCCCCAATTTATTACGTATTATCATAAAAGATATACTATCAAAGAGGGAATATGCCTTATTCCTTAGGCTGAAGTTAATGGATATTTGCAAGGCCTAAGTCCCAAGGAGAGAGACAATGTATATAAAAAGAACATATTATATATGTTAATGAATGGAAATTAAAAAGGGGTTCAAAACTTAGAGAGAAAAATATGCATCAAAAATGAAGGAAGAACTAGAATCCTGTTACGTCTTCTATACCCATAAGTTCTAAAGTAATACAATGATAAGAGGCATGACGTCCGAAGTACTATGTTATCAACATACTGCAATGGTTAAAGTTTCATTCTTAGGTATATCATTTATATATTATTTCTTTGACATGTGTAGCTTAGGAATCTTATCGATTGTATTTAATTTGTTCAGCATAAGTTAGACTCGTGTTATTGGATAATGTGAAGATTATTGATAAAGTAATCTTTTCAATGTGATGAATGAGTAATTTGATATATTTTATTTATGTGTATTTATGTCATATGTTTATTCATTTGTATAATCATCTTAGGAATATATAACAATTTATTAATTTAACAAATATTCTAATAAATGGATTTTATGAACTATTGTTAAAAAAACAAGTAGGCATATATTTCTAACTTAGTTACTATACGCATAAAGAACTAGGGTCATAAGGATAATTAGAATAAGTTTTATATGAAATGTATTAGGGCTATTGTGAGGCTCAGGAATAAGAATTGTAATAAATCAGTGCATATTTTTACGTTTTAGATATACACCACAAGGTTGAGTTCTGGTCTCATATGTCATGACATCTCACTTCATATGCATATATTATATGAATTCATTAAATGAATCATTGTCCAACATATGCATATATTATATGAATTCATTAAATAAATCATTGTCCAACATGTTAACTTAATATGTTAAATCCCTATTCTTAAATTTTGATTTTATTATTTCTAATCACATGACAAACATTTAATTATTCTATTATCTTTTCACATGTTTGTTTTATAACTTCTTGAATCAAAATTATTATGCTTAATACAATCCTCATGGAATTGGGACTTTTTCTTATCAATTGCTACTAATTTGATTGTGTATACTTAAACATACAAAGTAGACATCATGCCTCATAGGTCCCAACTAGGAATGTCCCTTCATAATATGAGAAAAGTTTTCAGCAAGTGCATATAGGTTAGAAACTCTACGAGGCAAAGTTCTCCTCAACAAATGGAAACTACCCACCTACATTTGTATTTTATTTTATTTATTTTATTAAGTAATAAGCATTTCACCCTTTGTTCCATGAAGAGTTTTTTAATGATCCAATATAATTTTTTATCTCTGAGATATTTATGTTTTAAAAAATGCGAGGTGTGCACTCTTTTTTTTTTGCAAGGGTAAACATTTTGAACAAGGACCCCATTTACTACTTATTATTCATTGATTTTATATTTTATGATTGACTCGATATTTTATGCATTAATGAGTATGAATTATCTACACATCAGAATCTCTTGAAAATAAGTTTCTTCACAAAAAAACTCGTCCACAAGAGGATCAATTTGAGATCGTCTACTTGTTTGATTATGCTGGAAAAAATTGCTTTAATTTAAATTCCCCCACTAGAGGGACTGGGTATTATGATAATCTCCTTAAAAGGGACCGAGAAAAATTGTCTACACTTTGTACTCTTTAGAAAAGGAGTTTTTCCTCATAAAACTCGGTCGTTAGAGGGATTGTATATGGTGAAACTCTCCCCAAAATGGGATTGAGTAGAGATCATATACTAATCAGAATCACGTGAAAAGGTATTGATCCACATCAAACTCTCATGCAAAGGGATTAGTCATGGAGAAATTCTTCCCCAAAGGGATCAAGTAATTTTTGTACATATCGAACCCTCTTGAAAGGAATCGGTCCACGTCAATCTCACCTACCAAGTGAATAAGTAAGGGAAAATTCTCCTTGTACTTGAAAAATGGTACACCGTATGCGACACTACTATTGTGAACTAGTAAAGCCTGAATATGAGTGAATTACCAAAGACCCCCCCTGACCATCCTGCATGTACGTGTATATACATAGTCTCTTAACTCTCTTAATGATTCAAGCAATTGATAAGTGTCTGTTGTACCCCAATTTTTGACCACTGAGATCCCACCGTAGCTTAAATATTAGGATCATCATTGTCATCATAATCATCATGCATTTATCATTTGTTAACCCAAAATACAAAAAATTGTTGTTTGTTGCTTGTGTCCCAAGACAGGAGACTGATTAAGAAGAAGTTGAACAAATTAGGGTTTTGAGACCCACAAGGAAACTCAACATTATTCTAGGATTCAAAGGATTTTATAATCAATATCAAAGTCCAAAGATGGTTCAATGCAAGATCAATCACCTTCAAATTCACCAGAGGTTCCAATTAGGGTTTTTTGACCTAATTCCACTAGAGGGTTGACTTTTAATCAGGGCATGGTTCCAAGACTCAAATTATGATTCAAGGGCATCCAAATCAACATTATAGTCCATTCATATCATTCATTTGAATAGGAGACCTTGATTCATGTGGAAATCACAAAACTGCAGTTCATTTGGAAAAAGTCAACTATACAAGTCAACCTTTGACTTTTGAAAAAAATGGTCAACTATGGAATTTTAAGGATCCAAATCATCATCATGTGGATATTGAAGACATTTGATCAAAGAAAATTCAAATAATTCATCAAGAATCAAAAAGTCAACAAAAGTCAAAATTAGGGTTTTAAGTGAATTTTGACCCAATTTTGGAACTCCAAATTTTGCCTACAAACTCAAAAATCTCCAAACATGAAAGTTGTAGATCTTGGCAAAACAAACAACTTATCACAATGCAACTTTTGGCTAAAAGTGATTATTTTGAGAGATTTTGGATTAAGAAGGTTTATGTTCAAAAAACTTAGAAAATTTCTAAGTGTTTTCACCTAGTTTTTTCTTAACTTTATGGCCTTTTTTCTCCATGATCCAAAAAGAGTTTGAGGAAACTTTCAACAAGTGAATTGAGTTATGTAGCAAGGGCTTTACAAAGAGATAAGTAGCATGAAAATACATGGCTTGATCAATGAGATATGATTTTGTGAAGAAGGCACCATGAACACTTGAATTCAAGAATGAAAATGAAAAAGTTATGAACCAAAACCATTTCAAATGCAAGGATTCCTTTCTTGCAGCCCATATAACTTGTTCAAAGCACCATAATCAGAAGATTACACTTGCCTTTGAGCTATAATCCAAGTGTTTAAGACATTATCCAAGTGATAATTCCATTAATGGCATAAAGATCACACTTCCATTTTGATAAAGAGGCTTTATGTACAAAGTCCACTCTCCTTGAGCCTCTCCCATCTCTCCTCTGTACCAAAAGCAAATTAAACATCACAAGCAACCTCTCCAAACTCATAATAAAGTTATGGAAGCATGCTTGAACTTGTACCTTGCCATTGGAACTCCAATTTTCACATAACTTCACAAATAAGCAGGGTGGTACAAGGGTCACATGTGAGCTTAAAACTTCAGATTTTTTTTCCCTCCACAAACCCTAATCCTTGCCTATAAATAGAGGGCATTGGCCATTGCATCAAACACACCAGAATTCTCCAAGTCACTACCTCACTTGAAATTCTCATTTTCCAATCTGCATTTTCATAGTGATTTTGAGTTCCACAAGTTCAGGGTGTCAACCAAAGGTTTAGACAACTTCTAAAAATCATTTAGAAGGTGTCCATACCTTCCTCAACCTCTCAAAGGTCCCCTAACCAAAATTCACCTTTTTCACTCCATTAAAGCTTCTTTTAAGCTCATAACCTACCAAAATCCAAACCAAACACGTACCAATCAAACAAACACTTCTAACAGCTTCTAATAAACATATAGAAGCTGTACAAAACCTCCAAACACCTACCAAAGGCCTGAAACACAAAATCACCATTTGCATTTTTCCAAAATTCACCCTTAAGCCATAAACTGTGATTTTCAAATTGGCTCGTGCGTTTTGAGGCCTCTTGCTTCAGATACCTCCTATATTGCATATAGAAGCTATCCAAGTGCTTAATCTTGATTTGTAACACCTAGAACTATGTGTTCTAATCATAACTTTTTCTTGTTGTAGGTGAATTCGTGTTTGAAGAAGGAGGAGTGTTCAATCCAATTTAGCTGCCCAGAAAGCATCCTTAGGGATCATTGAAGCTATTCAGATCAAAAGAAACCTTCTGGAACAGTCCTAGGCACGATCAAGAAATCCATTTTCAGAGGTAAGAACCTTGAACTTGCGTATTCTTGTTTGAGCATTGTTTTGACTAATTCTTGTTGCCATTCTGTTCATAACCATGTGAGGAATGATAGCCCTAATGTTTTAGGGATTGTTTGTGTGAAATCAGAGTTTAATTTGAAATTTTAATTTGAGGGTTCATACACATTTTTGGAAAATTATTGAGTTTGGTTGTGTTTAAATGAATGTTATTAGTATGGTTAGATTCGTGTGAAGATTCTGAGCATGTTAGTGTCTTAAATTTTTGAATTTGATGCATATTCGAAGAAGTTAGAATTGAGCCATGGAAGTTGTGATGTTGTTGTTCACGCGGAGAAGATGAAGTTCTTGGTGGGAAAATTTGAATTTATGGACGTGTTTTAAATATAATAAAATGGGCGCACATGTTTGTTGGCTACATCATTACAATTCAGTTGGCAAAGCGTGTGTTAAATGTGCAACCCTTAGGTCTGGGGTTCGAATCCACCTCGCCCCAGACCTTTTTTCATGTTTTTTTAACTTTTCAATTGACTTGTTTAACACTGAAAACCAACTGAGTGTATTCCCTTATCACCACACGCGCGTAGTAAAGTTGGTTGTTGTTTTGAGTGGTGAGCTTAGTGTCTTGGGTTCAAACCTTGGTTCTCACATTCCTTAATTTTTTTTAATCACTTGTTTTTTTAGTTTTCATTAAACTTCAAAAAATCATTAAAAATAGTAGATTTAATATTTTTAACCCCTTCTTTTTTGTGTGATTTAATTACTTTGTGTATTTTAATACCATGTTAAAAAATCCCAAAAAAATTTATTATTTATTTATTTAAAAATTAATCCAAAAACATGTCCTTTTATGTTTAAAAATCAACTAAAAATTGTTTTGTTTTGATTATTTCTTTCATATAACTTAGTGAATGTTTTGTAAATATTTGTTTAGGGTTAGAATAGGATATCTTTGACTTCTTTATGTACCCTTAGACCATTTCTCTTAAAGAAATTGGTTTTTAACAATTAAAATCAATTAGGTTTAGGAGTTCATGTTTAAACCCTTATTTAAAAACCCTAATTCAAAAACCCTAGGTTTAAAACCCTAATCCAAAAACATGTTGATCTTTGTTTATCCATGATTAATTAAGTTTGTTACCTTGTACATACTTATTGATTTAATCCATATTTTGTATTTAATTGTCATTCTAACCATTATCTTGTTAATTTCTCTTATATATTGTTTATCTAACCCCATGTTTATTCATTATATCAATCATTCTTCATCCATACATGAGTTTGAATCCAAGGAATTAGATACATCCATCTCTCTTATTTGTTGATTATCATACTCCCTTGTTTGTTCTTGTGCCATATGATATCACACACACACTTGAGGTGTTCATTGTTAATTGCTTAAGTTTGTTGTTTTTGTCCAAAAGGATGGGAATGGTATTGACTAAGTTGTCAAAGGTACTCAAAATCTTTTCCAATCTCTTTTATTTTTGTGTCAAGTATTGTTAAAGCTTTTCACTTATTTTATGGTTTAGTATTGTTAAAGCTTAACCAAACTCTTTTTCAAACCTTGGTACTAAAGAATAGAATTATTCCCGGTGAAACTATTCTTAGTCCATTGACCTTTTTGTATTGTTAAAGATAGGTCTTTTGTTTTAAAACCTTGGTGTTAAGAGAAGAATTATTCCCGATGAAACTTCTCCTAACCCATTGACCTTGTATTTTAAAGCTTGGTCCCCTTTTTGTTTTAAAATTGTTAAGTATTTTAAAGCTTAACCTTTTAAACTTATTAGATATTTTAAAGCCTAATCCCCTTTTTAAAAACTTGTTAAGTATTTTAAAGCTTAACCCTCTTTTAAAAAACTTGTGAGTATTTTAAAGCTCACACCCAAAAAGATATTGGCCACTTTGGCCCCCCCCCCCTTTTTTCCTTTTAAGAGGAACTACAAAAGCTCTGACTTCCCTATTGCACTTAAGGGGTATGTAGGTCTAAGATGCAATGTCTTATCGAGCTCGCTTTCAAAAACTTCTCTTCTCATTCTCACCCTCTATTTTCAAACAAGTTTTTCACATATGATTTTCAAAATGCATGTAAAAACAAATAATAACATAGACAAAGAGGTTCCCATGGAGTACCATGGATATGAGGGGTGCTTAAAACCTTCCCGTTGTATAACAAACCCCCTTACCCAAATCTCTGATAAGTTTATTAGTTTTGATTTTAAAAACTTGTGTGGGTTTTATTCGCTTTTTCTCCCATTCCTCTTGGAAATAATAAAGCGCGGTGGCGACTCTGTTTAAAACAAATGAGCTAAGTCTTTCCCATGACTCTAGTCTCACCAATTTCATCGCTACAGTGTCAGTTTGTAGTTATTTTTGCATATAGTTTTGTGGCACTTATTGACTCTTTTTCCTCAATTTGTGCATGAATTTGTACATATTAGGTATATTTGTATATATTGGGTGTAATTGCATTTTCGTGTAAATATTGGATGAAAATTCTAGTAACACACGCTCGATGTCAAACTGGATGTTATGACATCCACAATTACGCAGCACAGACAATAATAACAAACAGCATAAAACAGTAAAGAACACACAAAATTGTTTACCCAGTTCGGTTCAAACAACCTACTCTGGGGGCTACCAAGCCAGGGATGAAATCCACTATCAGTAGTATCAATTCAAAGCTAAACTCCCCCGTTTACAACTTCTCACTTAATCACTACCTAATGACCCTTCTACCTAGGTTCTACCTAAATATGGAATATCTCCATTCCACTCCCCCTCAATCACAGCAGTGATTACACATACACAATAAACAATCACAGATAGAAGACACACTTCAAAAACACACCTTGATCTGCTTAAAAGCTTCAATCAAGAGACACACACTCGTGCTTAAAAGCTTAGAGTGACACAACAAAAACACAAACTAATTCCAACGCATTCATCAAAGATAATAGCGTGGATCACAAGTAAAAACAGAACAAAAGTTCTTCACAATCCACAGTCTCGGACAAACTACTCCACAACAATTATCAACATGATAATTGTTTGGATCACAAGAAACACACACGATGGAAACACAGAGAGTTTAATAATCTTTCATGCTCAAAAACTCTATTGCTGAAAGTAGGATTTGTAGTCGATATATAGTCAGCTGGCAGAAGGACTTGGGCCATGGGCCTTTCATGCATAAATTAGGGTTACCCATGTAAACCTAATTTCCACATCATCAGGATGATCACATACGTTGTGATTCAATCAATTTTAGCACAAAACAAACATCACACAATATATAGTTTCCTAAAGAGACATGAGATAAAAAGGAAACCTCACAACTAAAAGATGACAGCTACTTCTGTCAGATTCCAATGTAAAGACATCAAGCATGACATCCATAAACATACGATCCTGCATAATTCCACATACATACACCAGGAATATTTTATCACAAAATACCGCCAATTTAAAACACCTGCAATCTCCCCCTTTGGCAAATTTTTTGTTAAAACATTCTGTTACCACGATATCAGAGATTATTTGCAGTAGAGGACAAACACACAAATAAAGAAGATTGTGGAATTAAAAGCAGCTTACAAGTACATACTAGTTAACTAAAGATTCATCCCGAATACAAAAATTAGATGTCCAAAACAAAACAAAACACAGTACCAAAACAAAACCATCATTACAGTCTCAACCAACCATATCATTACTCCCCCTTTTTACCAGAAATGTTGCCAAAGTATTCTCAGAAAAAAAACAATGCTAGGGAAGATTACCATACACACTTGCTTTAGACTTCAGACTCAGAGCTGCTGAGTTCTACACTGTTATCAGTGCCATCATCAGGACTGGCTTCTTTCTCAATCTCACTATCTGAACCATCATCATCTTCACCCTGTTCCTCCTCAGCAGTATCTGCAGATTTAGCATTGTCACTTGTTTCAAGAGAGCTGATCAATCTTTCAAGAGCCAATTTTCTGGACTCCAGCTCCTTACAAGTCTCTCGGAGCATAGCAATCATGGCAGTTTTACTCATAATTATGCTCTCTTTTGATGGTTCAACCGAAGTTGTGTTAACATCATGAACATGAGTTCCTTGGAAGAGCTTATAATGAAAAATTAAAGGACTTGCTCTTTTGCACACATAATCTTTTTCAGTCAAAATATTAGGAAATTGTTTTAAGATGATCCCACAAATAAGGGAAGGGAAGGCAATGGGACCTTTGACACTATAGCTACCAGCATGCTTTAAGGTGTGCTTAAAAATATAAGTACCATAATCAGCTTTGGACTTAGTACCAATAGTAAAGATGAATTTACCTAGGAGAACAGAGATTGTAGACTTGTGTTGAGTTGACACCCAGTTGGCACCTCCAATCCTGTGAAGTACAACATACTTCACACTTAGTTTGCTCACAGTCAGCTTCCCTTTGACAGGCCATGTCTTCACTTGGCTAGCAGTAATCTCTTTGCACATTTGATTATCAGACACTTCCAGCTCTGGCTGAGCTTCATTTGACCTTTCCAGAAATTTGTTGATCACAGTGGGTGAGAAGTTAATACATTTTCCTCTGACAAACACTTTTAAATACTCCTCAGTTTCCTAATTGCCACAGTCTTCATGTAGTTTCACAATGAACTCCTTCACCAGGACTTCATAACACTTAGAGAGTTGAGTCACAGTCTTCATTAGTCCAGCCTCATGAATAAGATTCATGATCTCTTCATACCCAAGAGCATTCTGAGCAAGTTCTCTCTCTAAGGCCAATCTTTTCTGATAGACAAATTTCCATCTGAGTACACTGGAGGGATAGTGAAATGAAATGTTATCAATAGGTACTTCAGGAACACTAGCAGCCAGCTTGCTAGTAGAGACCTTCTTCTTGGGATGAATGTCATTGACATCCGCAGCAACATCAGAACATGACTTATTCTCAAAATTGCTTCTGGCCTTTCTCTTCTTAGGCACCACTTTGCTCCATGCCTTCTTTGGTCCAACAGAAACGGACTTAGCCACTGCCTTCTTTTTCGGAGAGACCCCAGCTACAACTTGCTTTCCTTGCCTCCTCATTAGCCTTCTGGCTATGCTTGGATTGATGGAAGCAACCAGGTCATCATTAAAGAGATCATCAAGGTTGATTACTTTGTCAGTCTGAGTTTTCTCTGGTTCTTTTTCTTTAGCTTAGCCCTTTTCAGAGTGATTTACACACGTGTTAGTAGAAACATTGTTGGGGATCTCTTCATTGTGTTCAGCACCATCAGGAATTTCAATGTGATCAATACTAACATCATTTCTTTTCTTGTCACTCACATGCACATTCTCATTAATTTCATCATTTGTTGGGACATAGGTACCAGCGGTGTCACTAACATGCCCAATGACATTTGACTTAGGAAGCACAGGATTCTCAGGACCAGGGATCTTGGATGAAACATTGTCCTCATTTAGGATTTCGGTAACAATTTTGACAATAGCAATGTGATTAAACCTTGAGCCTTCTTTGGTTGGTTCTTCCCTAGAGGAAGGGACAGGCGATTGAGAAATATGACCAGAGTTGGGATTCCTAGGTCTTCTTGCAGTCTCTTTGGTTCTTCGTGCATGCATTGTTTTGGGTCGTTTTGTCACGAGATCGAAAGGGGTTACCATCTGCAAAGGAGTGACTTCAAGAATCTCACTAGGGTTAATGGGAGCATTGGAAGCGTCTTGTTCATGAGCAGCAGAATTGGTCATTTTTTACGAAGACTGAGGAATAGATTGTTGAGACATTAAGGAAGATGTTGGAGACAATCTAAGTGTCTTGTTGTTTTTGTTGTCGGATGAGAGATGAGAGAAGTGTAAGAGACCAGCGAAGTGGGAATGAAGGAATAGAGGAAAGGGTTGTACTTGGAGGGGGAATTTAAATATTGACAAATCATTAAATCTGAATTATTTTCTTTGTTCAAAAAATAGTTCCCTATGAAGGATAGAAAAACACTTAGAAAGGGGGGGTTTGAATAAGTGTAACTTTAAAAACTCTTAAGATAAAAACAATGAACACAATATTTTTATCCAGGTTCGTTGTTAATGAAACTACTCCAGTCCACCCCCTTAGAATGCTTTACCTCAATTGAGGATTTAATCCACTAATCAATCTTGATTACAATGGTTATCCACTTAGAAACACTCTAAGTCTTCTAGAGTATACTGATCACACCTTGATAACTCTAGAAAAACAACACTTAGAAACTTCTAAGTCTTCTAGAGTCTACTGATCTCACTGATCATTCTAGGAACCTTTTACAAATCAATGTAAAATAAATGTTTACAAGAGTATGAATTTGCTTCTTAAAAATCTATAATCACAACTGTGATATTTCTCTTAAGTTCTAAGCTTATCACTCACTAAATATTACAAAGTTTGTGAGGTTGAAGATGAAGTTCGTAAGTATTGATTTCAACAGCATTTTGGTATTCTTGCCAGAGTTGTATATTGCTTCTGATCAGAACTTCACTATATATAGGCGTTTGAGAAGATGACCGTTGGAATGCATTTAATGCGTTGCGTGACTGGACAGCTTTGCATTTAATGTTTCCACTGTTTTGTCAACTACCTCGAGCCATGCTTTTCTCTGCTTTTACTGACTTTGCCTTTTGTAGCTTCTTACGTTCCTTTTGTCAGTTAGAGATTAGACTTCATAGCCTGTCATCTAGTACTAACTTCTGATCTTAGATTTTGTGAATACAACGTTTGAATAATCAAAATCAGAGTTACAGCTTGGTGCAGAGCATCTTCTTGTCTTCTGACTTTGAAGTGCTTTAGCGTGATACCATAAGAACTTCAGTGCTTCTGCTTCTGATATTAAATTCCTCTGATGCTTCATAGACCATGTTCTGATTCTGCTTGACCATCTTCTGATGTCTTGCGAGAGCATGTTCTAATGTTGCAATCCAGAATCTTCTGAGTCAGTGCTTCTTAGCGCTGAATTGTGCATACTCCTTATATATTTCCTGAAATGGAAAATGCATTGAATTAGAGTACCACATTGTCTTAATACAAAATTTATATACATTGTTATCATCAAAACAAGAATATTGATCAGAACAAATCTTGTTCTAACAATCTCCCCCTTTTTGATGATGACAAAAACATATATAATTGATATGAATTTGCAATCAGAATATCAGATAATAAAAGACAATTACACAGATATAGCATAAGCATATAATCAGGGTGTGTGAATATGTATCCCCCTGAGATTAACAATCTCCCCCTGAAATAAATACTAGAAGAATTTATAAATAAAAGACTTCCCTGAGTATTTTTCATTTCAGCAGAGACTTTCACTTCGCCTAGAACTTCAGAAAATTCAGAGCTTGTGCTTCTTACTTCCATAGGACAGCTTCAGAGCTTTGAATTTCTTCTTTGTTGTCATAGCATGCTTGATTGAATCAGAACATTCATGAATGTATCAGAGCATCATCAGAGCATCTTTACATCCTGAAATGTTTCAGAACATACTAGACAAAAATATCAGAACATGAATGTATCAGAGCATAACGTGAATGTGTCAGAGCATTCTTGATAACTATCATGTATCAGAGCATTCTTAATGAATAGCATTTATCAGAGCATATAAGATGAAGAAAATGTAACAGAGCGTATTCTCAACCGAGAACATCAGAGCATTCTACGAATGAATATCAGAACATTCTTCTTCTTGCTTCTGATCTTGAAGCTTCACAGCACTAAGCTTGCTTCAATTTTTCAAGAACATGCTTCTTTATAGAATTGCCTTTCCTCATGTATTTGCTTCTTATGTTGAGCTTTTTCAGAATATCTTCAATCCTGCAAAAAATCTCAAAGACATAGAACTTGCAAATAATGTTAGGAATGTTGAGACTTAATCCCAGCAACTGATGTAATAAATCAAATCAATTATCATGTTTCTCCCCCTTTTTGTCATAACATCAAAAAGCATTAAAAAGATTCAGATGATAAAACAACATAAAGTGAAGAAGATAATATTTCATTGTTTAACAAAATATATCAGAAGAATACAAGATGGATAGAAACATATGCAAGAAACAGATGCAAGAAACAAGAAGACATCTAAGACTAAGACACACTACGACTAGCCTAGCTTAGAAGCTATCTTGGCCAGAAGGTTTTGAATCTCAGCAGTGCTTTCTGTCTGCGTCTTCATAAAGGTTCTGAACTTATTGTGAGTTTCCTCATGCTTGTCTAGACGAGAAGCAAGATCAACTTGATTTTGTTGAAGAGCCTTCATGGTGTTCATCAGAACAGAAGGTCCAGCAGAAGAATAATCAAAGCTATTGTCCAGAAGAGGAGGATTCTCAACAGCAGCATCGACCATAAGAACATCAGCTTGATTTTCCTTAAGAGTAGATTGCATAGCAGGATGATTCTCTATGGCTTGTTTCTCAGCATCAACTTCTGCCTCAGAAGCATCTTCAGTATATACAGGAGAAGGGGATTTCAGAGTCTGAATTCTCTAGAGCCAGAAGAATTTCAGCCAAATTCTTTGGAGGTGTAGGAGCAGCAGGTTCTGATGGGTATTCAACTTCTGGATATACCATATTTGGTGCCTTAGCAGAGGGATTCTCCCTTAACCAGTTGAATAAGAACATAAAATCTCCAGTCAGAACATTGAGTTGAGGCTTCCACACAACCATAGCCAAAGGATGAATTTCTTCAAGCTCATCAACAAATTCCTTCTCTTCAAGAGATTTCCTGTTCCTGAGGGGGCAGAAATACGAGTATTCATAATCCCTTAGGAACTCACAAGGGCCAGGAGCTTCTGCTTCACATTTCTTCTGAAGCTTCAGAAGGTCAAAATTGAACTCCCTTCTGAAAGCTTTCCAGAGACTCCTTGTAGCAACATAATCCGTCCTGGCATTATGTGCAACCTTCAAGGCTTCTAGTCTTGTCTGTACCTTTTGTTTCAGAAATTCAAAATTTACACCAACAGATAGTTCAAGGTTAGGGGTTTTGAATTTGGTGGAGGAGGAATCTGGATACAGAATGACGTAGGGTTCAGGTTCTCTATCAAGAGAAAGCAGTGATTCTGCTTCATCCTCAGATTCTAGGTTAACAAAGGCAGGATTAGGACGAGGTTTGGGGGTGAAGTTACAGGCACGGAATAATTCTTTTAAAGAATCGGAATTTGGAGATTCTGATGCATTTGCATTGTTGGGAACAGGGGAGGTAACAGGTTCATAGTTTGAATGAGGAGGAGGTTGAGAGGTGAAGATATTTGTGTGAGGGGGAAAGAGGGTTTGAAGGGGTAGAACATCAAGAATAGATTCAGCAAAGGGATGATCAGAAGTAGTATAGGTTTTGGATGAAGAAGGATGGGTGAGAACTTTGGTGGTTGAAGGTGATTTGGTGGAGGCTTTTTCTGGTTGTATTTCTGGTTGAGATGGTTTTGGAACTTCTGTTGGTACAGATTTTGAAATAACAAATGGAACAGAACCAGGTTCAGAAATAAATACACCTTTAGGTTTCTTGGGAGGCCTTTCAGAATCAGCTTCAACTTCTTTCCTCTTCTTCTGAATCTCAACCTTCTTTCCTGCAGAAATTTCTTTCTTCCTTGCTTCTTCTTTAATTACCTCTTCATCCTTCTTCTGTTCTCCTTCAACATTCTCCTTTTCAACTTTCTTTTTCTTCTTCTTCTTATCTTTCTTTTTCTTCTTCTTCTCTACGTCTTTCTCATCATTATTCTCATCATTCGTGTAATACGGTGAACTGACTTTATTCGAAATGTACGGTAAGCAAGAGTCGCCACCGACTTTTATTTTATCCAAATTATCAGAAAGGCTAAAAGAACAGGAAAAACCTTTTAAAAGAAAACTGAGTTCGGGGGGTAATTTATGCAAAGGGAAGGTGTAAGGCACCCTTTACATCCATGGTTTTCCATGGGCTCTTAATTGCTTTGCTCTTTAGTTTTGAAGCCAAAAGTTTTTTAGAAATGTAGAAGAAGAGAAACAAGGACTTTAGCTCGTAAATGAGCGTAGCCTTAAGAGTGTTTAAGAAAAAGATGAAAAAGATTTAAGCCAGAGCAAGACAATTAGGGGCAATTACCTGGTTAGATGAAAAATGTTCTTTTTAGCCTTTCAGGGTGAAAGGGTCTATCCATACCATAAGAGGGCAGGAAGTCTTTCATTTGGATATTAACGGGTCGTCGAATTATCGTTCGCCATAAGACTGTCCCATGCCATAGAGGGGCTGGTAGTCTAAGGGAAGGATCAGAATAGCCTTTCGTTTAGGCAATCAGAGGATACCTCAGCACTTCGTAGGCAACTTCGAGGGACGAGATCATATTAGCGAATCGAAGGCAGCATCATTAGGGACTTATGATCTGAATGAACTGAGGGCAACATTGCTGAGGTATCCTCGTATTCGAGGGACTTGGCTATTCTGCACTGAAAAACACAAGGCAACAAGGCAACAGGCAACAAGAAGGGTTACCATAAAAGGTGTGTGGGTGCAACAATCACGTGGTTAACTTCGATTACATTTATCTTGTAAAATTAATTATTCTAAATTCAGTTCATAAGTCACACTCCCTAAATTACTAACCACGCAGTAATATAAACAAGGTTAAGTGCCTTCAAGACCACACAATACAACCAGGGAACAGATACATAATAAATTATGGGGAAGGGGAAAAAGCAATAGGAAACTTTCAATAGAGCAGTAGGTCTGACACAAATAATAATTAAAATAAAAGAGAACAAGTTATAGGGTTACCGACTAATCGAGCTTTGACCGACTGGTTAACCCTGAAAATTAGAAAAGGAAAAAAAAATAGAAAGGCGTGAGTGTAGGAAGAGTTCATTGACTTCTGAAGTTAAACCCTAATTTTATTTTGTAAGGCAAAGAAGCAAATATAAAAATAAATAAATAAATAAAGAATCGGGACTTAGCTTTTGATCTGATACGGCACGTAGTCGGACGAACCCTGATAGTAACCCTAAAAAACTGCATAAAGAAAAAGGGACAAATTTTCAGTGTATGACTGATCTAGTGACAAACCTCGTAAACCCTGATTAGGGCACAAGTTAACCATGGTTAATAAAATAATAAACTAATTGAAATGATACCAAAGTTAACGGAGAAAAATCAAGAGTTTGACTCAATATATCAACTAAATAATTATTGGATGTAATCCTAATTATTTAATTGATAAAAAGGTTTATTTGAAAATAATATTGACCTTTAAATAATAATAATAAAACAATTATGAATAAATTTGTGAAAACTCGAACTTTCGACAATATAAATAATTATAATTTGTTATGGTAAAATAATTTATTAAGATAAAATAAAAACCATAAATAATAATAATTATAATGGAAAATAAAAGAGAATAAGAAAATAGAATGAAAGTATTTAAGTAATTAAAATTAAAAGAAATTAGAATGACTCAGCTTGGATCATGTGTGGTATGTTATGAAGGTCCATGGTGGACCATCAGTTTGCTGGGGCGTGTCACACCAGATCAAGAATCATTGTGTTTTATAAAAAATAGTGTGGACACTAGGTCTCGAACCCGCGCCGTTTGGGTAACATGCGTTACTCTCCAACCAACTGACTGCAACTCACAAGCTGTTAGTGTATCTCACGCAATAAGTAATATATAAAAATAAGTTATTTAGAAAGGATTTAAATGAAAACGCGCGCCACAGGGGTCTTCTTCCCCATTTGATTTTCTTTTTACCAGGGGGATTTACCCACGGATTGCGTTGTCGCTGTAGCTTATAGCTACGGTTTGCACGCGTAGCTACATGTCTTGGCCCTCAGAGCCTGCAAATTGCCATCAATAAACACAAACAAACAGTCCAGACCAATCATAAATCATCCTACAAACCCATTGAACCTGGTAATTTGACCTGAAATCACTTCTAATCGGAACCCCCCTTTTTTAGGAACATGAATCCTAATTATGGTGAATTGTGATATATGCATCGAAGCTTAAATTAAATAATCCCGAAATGATTCATACATCCATGTGAATAAGAATATGAGGTTAAATTATGTTTATGATGCGTGAATGGTACAGTTTGAGATAAAAGAAAATTGTGAAAACCGAAGGGATGGTGAGCGTGAATTCACTGGCTCCACACTCGTGTGAAGGCTGGGAACGCTTCCTGGGACTTCTGGGAAACTCGAATGATCCTCAAAGCCCTTTGAGATGGACTGTAATTGCCAAATCGCGTTCTACTTTTTTCTGAGTTTTTACAAGTTTGAAGGTGGCTTCTTTGTCTGCAAAATCCGTCTGAAATTCCTCCCCTAGCATTTGATCATGTTTATGTATTTATAGATAACACATTAGGTCAATAATTATAGACAAAATCTTGATGAATAAAAGATTGATTTTTTTTTGGAAAATTTGTTTTGTGAAACTTCTAAAATAGGCCAATTTCAAACCAATTTTTTGCCAATCTTTTTTTCCACAAAATTAGGTCAAATATATTGTCTAATTGATGATTAAATATGATTGGAATGCTCACTCCAATAAAATCTTTGCTAATTATTTTATTTATTTGAATTATATCACTTTTAAATAAATAAAATTCAATAAAAAAATCAAATAATCAACATAAATCCGTGGCCTTCTGATTGGAGCTTCTAGATGTCTTGTATAGCAAGGTTGGATCATAAAATATTGGGCCTTTTTGCAAAGAAATCCATTTTGAAGCCCTTTACTTCACATTTTTTCCCTTAAAATCGACCATCTTTGACAAGGCATATCTCCCTCAATTTTTAAGATATGGAGGAGTTCTAGGACTTTTTGGAAACCTCAAGATGTCCTCTACAAGCCAATTTGGAACATATTTTTCATTTGAAGATTTTATCTTGATGATATAGGCTTTGACAAAAAACTGCTTTCGGTTGACTTTCAAAAAGGACCTATAATCTTTTGATCCATATCTCTCAAATGAAGCATTTTTAGACCTGGCATGTGAGAGACAAAGTTGTAGAGAATTCAATTTCCTTCAGATTGAGCTTTGGATGAGAAATTTATGATGTTCCATGTGGGAGTTATGGCTGGTCAAAGTTCAGTTGACTTTCTCCTATGAAAACGCTAATTTAGAAACTTGTGAAATTGTTGATTTCTGATCTTTCTTTGATGAACCATGATCAATTCTTGATCAAATGGTGAATGATACTTCAAAATAAGGATGTTGACGAAAAAATCAGGAGTTTTGACTGTACTTTGACCATGGTTGACTTTTAGGTCAAATCAGTCGATCATTGACTTTCTGAGCAATTGAATGATCAACTCTTTGAATTGAGACCTGAATTTTGTCATGGAAGTAGTTTGGGATATCATAAACCATATGAGATGGCTTGGAGCTTTTGATCCATTGATTTTCTTCAGAATAACACAAACCCTAGTTCCTTGAACCTTTGTTTAGGAGGAGGTGTCTTTGAGCATCGTGCCTTGGTATGAGTTTGAATAAGAGGAATGATATGGGCAAATTTTGGGGTATGACAATTCTTCTTATCAATCTTTTTCCTCTTCTTCTTCTTTTCAGCTTCCTTCTCATTATTTTCCTTTTCAATAACAACTTCGTTATTTTCATCAGCAACTTTTTCTTCAATTCTCTTCTCCTTACTGATAGAAGGAACATCTTGCTTACGCTTTGTCCTTCTTTCTTTTTGAGAGGCAGCTTCTGGTAAATATTCTACTATACAATCCTTGGTAGACAGAAGCTTCTGCCTGCTTGTCCTCATCTTAGTATCCATAGAACCATCCTGTTTGAGAATATTAAGGTAATGAACCTTAATATCTGGCTGTTCATTTAGAAAGAACAACTCAAACTCAGCAAGAATTGGACCTCTTCTATTTCTAACATTTGGATATGGTTTAGGAGCATTACCGATAGCTTGAATAAGACCCATTTTCTTCAAAGAAGTAGCATTCAAGACACTCCCATTGATTGTATAAGGATCTTTGACTATTCCAGCACTTTCCAACTCTTCAACCATCTTGGTTTGAACCAGAAGATTGGTAATAATCCTTCCAAAAGGAATAACAGTTCCTTTCTTCTTTGTTCTGCTCTCATCTCGGGAGTCCTTTACAGCATTCCATAAGTGATTGAAAATGATGTAGGTGACATCAACCTTCTTATTTGTACCAAGGCAGTACATGATGTATTGTTGATTGTTGTTGACGAAATCAGAAGAACTGGTTGATTTCCTGTGGTAAAAACAAACTAGCAGAATCTTTGTCCATACTTTGTATATGTTCTTCAGATCCTTAACTCTAGTTGATTTCTTTCCATCAGTAAAGATTTTAGTGTAGACTGCATCCCAATTTGTTCTTAAAGTTGCTTCAGTCTCACCTTCAGCATTCATCAAATCAAACAACATTCTCAATGTGTTTTCAGTTATGGAGAAGAACCTTCCATGAACAAACGAAACTATGGCTTTAGGGATGACAAACGCATGAACCCAGAACTCCTTCACATGGTCTGGATATACTGGTCCACAGAATTCAAGAAACAAAGATGACCATTTCTGAAAAACCAAGTTGTCTTTGATATGGATCTGATGTTCTTCCAGATTATCAACATCCACCATCAGTTCACATATAACCTCCAACTGATCCCGAGGAATAGAGCAAGTGATCATTGGAATGAGTTCTTGTTCTTGTTGTTGTTGTTGAGACGAAGAACCAGCAATTTGAGATGAAGAAGCACCCATTGACACTTTGCTGAGATTCTTGGTTTTCCTTTTAGGGTAAGAGAATAGGGCAAATAGATTGCAGAAATGCATACACAATGGAGAGAATGAGTGCATAAAAGAGAGAATGATATGAGAGGGCGGTTTAAATAGACACGGATTTGAAAACTAAATTTAATTAAATTCTGAGAATGAACAGTTACGAAATGCAGAAAAACAATGCATTTAATGTTGAGTGACGTTAGGGCAAAATGTGATATTTGAAATGATTTGCACAGTTACCTAGGGCGGCGTCTCATCAACTGCACGCATGCTTGTCCCTTTAGAGTGAACACGTGTTCATCTTCTGGAAAAGCTGGTGACAGCTGTTTTGCTTTAAAAGAGATTCTGAATCAACTTAGACATATGAAATGTTAGCTATAACAGAATCAGAATATCTAACTGACTAACAATCAGAACTTCTCATAAAAAAAATAAACTTATCATTTCAAATCTAGTCCATATATCAGAACTTCTCATCCTTTCATTCTGGGCATAAATCCAACAAAGTTTGTAAAGATATCAGCCCATTGATGGTCTGTATCAACAAAGTTTAAAGATAGAACACCCTTCTGAACATAGCCCCTAATGAAATGATGTTTAATCTCAATATGTTTAGCTTTGGAATGTAAGATTGGATTCTTAGATAAACATATAGCATAAGTATTATCACAAAAGATAGGAATGTTACTCTCATATATCTGATAATCTTCTAGCTGACTCTTCATCCAGAGCATCTGTGTACTACATCCAGCAGCAGCAACATATTCTGCTTCTGTTGTAGAGAGGGAAATGGTAGCTTGCTTCTTGCTGTACCAGGAGATCAGGTGACTTCCAAGAAATTGACAACTTCCAGAAGTACTTTTCCTTTCAATTCTATCTCCAGCGTAATCAGCATCACAGAATCCTACTAAGTTATATTCTTCAGATCTTCTCTGTAGAGTTTCTGATCTACCTTCTTACTTACCTCATCCTTACCTAAGACACACGTTGGATGCATAGGAGTTTTTTCTTCTTTGCTTTCTGAAAGATTAAACTTCTTCAGAAGTTCTTTCACGTACTTGGTTTGAGGAACATATGATCCATCAGAAGTTTTATTGATCTGGATCCCAAGGAAGTAATTGAGTTCTCCCATCATGCTCATTTCAAACTCAGCCTGCATAGACTTAGCAAACTCCTTTCCAAGTGTAGCATTAGAGGTTCCAAAGATGATATCATCAACATAAATTTGGAAAATTAAAATATCATTTTTAAAGGTTTTACAAAAGAGAGTAGTATCCACTTGTCCTCTAGTGAAACCATTATCCAGAAGGAAAGAACTTAATCTTTCATACCAAGCTCTAGGAGCTTGCTTCAGGCCATATAATGATTTCTTTAATTTGAAAACATGTTGTGGAGACTTAGAGTCTTCAAAACCAGGAGGCTGGTGGACATATACTTCCTCATCTATACAACCATTTAAGAAGGCACTCTTAACATCCATCTGATATAGAGTGATGTTATGTTGAGTGGCAAAAGAAATTAACAAGCGAATAGATTCTAACCTGGCCACTGGTGTAAAGGTTTCTGTATAGTCTATGCCTTCTTGCTGACTATAGCCCTGAGCAACCAGTCTGGCTTTGTTTCTTACAACTTCTCCTTTTTCGCTTAGCTTGTTTTTGAAGACCCACTTGACTCCAATGATGTTGAATCCTTTTGGTCTAGGAACAAGATCCCATGCGTCATTCCTTGTAAACTGATTGAGTTCTTCTTGCATGGCAATTATCCAGTCAGCATCCTCCAGAGCTTGATCAACAGAAGTTGGCTCGATAAGAGATACTAGACCAAATTGACATTCTGCATTGTTCTTAAGGAATGATCTGGTTCTAATAGGATCTTCTTTCTTCCCAAGGATAACATCTTCTGAGTGAGCAGAGGTGAGTCTAGAAGATCTTCTGATAGTTGGTTCTTCAGAAATTCTGAGATTTTCTAATGATGCAGCAACTTGATCTTCTGACACTTTGCTTCTGGGTTCTTTAGCTTCTGAGTTAGAGACTTCAATATCTGCAAAATTCTCAAACTGCTTTGGCTTTTCAAGACCAAGCTTATCATCAAATCTGATATTGATTGATTCTTCAACAATCAATGTTTGAGTATTGTATACTCCGTAGCCTTTTGAGCATTCAGAATATCCAAGAAGGAAACACTTTTGTGCCTTAGAATCAAACTTACTCAGATGATCTTTAGTGTTCAGAATATAACATATACATCCAAAAGGATGAAAATAAGAAATGTTGGGCTTTCTGTTCTTCCACAATTCATAAGGAGTCTTATTAAGAATAGGTCTTATGGAGATTCTATTCTGAATATAACATGCAGTATTTATTGCTTCTGCCTAGAAATGCTTAGCCATATTGGTCTCGTTGATCATGGTTCTGGCCATTTCTTGTAGAGTCCTATTCTTTCGCTCTACAACTCCATTTTGTTGTGGAATTCTAGGGCAAGAGAAATCATGGGCAATACCATTTTCTTTGAAATAAATCTCAAAGAATCTGTTCTCAAATTCGCCACCATGATCACTTCTGACCTTTATGATTTTACACTCTTTCTCAAATTGGATCTGAGTGCAGAAGTCAAAGAATACTGTATGACACTCATCCTTGTATTTCAAGAACTTTACCCATGTCCATCTGCTATAATCATCTACGATAACTAATCCATATTTCTTCCCTCTAACAGATGCTGTTTTGACTGGGCCAAACAGATCAATGTGCAGAAGTTCTAGCGGCCTAGAGGAAGAAACAACGTTCTTAGACTTGAATGCAGGTTTGGAAAACTTTCCTTTCTGACATGCTTCGCAAAGAGCATTTGATTTATATTTTAGATTAGGGAGTTCTCTGACCAGATTTAGTTTGTTAATCTGAGAAATCTTTCTCAAACTAGCATGGCCTAATCTTCTGTGCCAGACCCATTGCTCTTCACTAACAGAGATAAGACAAGTTACCTTCTGATTCTTAAGATCTTGAAGATCAATCTTGTAAATGTTATTCTTTCTCTTGCCTATAAATAGGATTGACCCATCCTTCTGACTTAAAGCTTTGCAAGACTTTTGATTGAAGATTATGTCATCACCATTGTCACTTAATTGACTTATAAACAATAAGTTATGAGCTAATCCATCTACAAGAAGTACATTAGTTATGGAAGGAGAGTTACCAATATTTATGGTTCCTGAGCCAATTATCTTGCCCTTCTGATCTCCTCCAAACTTGACTTCACCAACGGACTTAAGCACCAGGTCTTGGAACATAGACCTTTTTCCCGTCATGTGCCGCGAGCACCTAGAGTCCAGGTACCATGACATGTTTTGCTTTGTCTTCTTTGCTGCCAAGGATATCTGCAACAGAAATTATCTTCTCCTTAGGTACCCACATTTTTTTGGGTCCTTTCTTGTTAGTTCTCCTCAAGTTCTGATTGAACTTGGGTTTAGCATGATAATTAACAGGAGGTACGGCATGATATTCCTTAGTTTGAGCAACATGATATTTTCTATTTTGTGTCACATGCTTCTTTGTGTGTGTAATGTGAAAGCTTTTAACATGTGAAGTGAGCCTAATATTATGGGAGTGGCCATACTTGAACTGATCATACAATGGCTTGTATGTGATTTTCATATCATCTACAGGTTCAAGTTTATATGGGGTTTCACCCTCATAACCTATGCCAACTCTCTTGTTTCCACTAACAGCATATATCATAGAGGCAAGTTGACTTCTTCCAATACCTCTAGATAAGAACTTCCTGAAACTCAAGTCATATTCTTTAAGAATATTGTTCAAGCTTGGAATAGATTCTTCTGAACCAAAAGATGACTCAACATCTTTGGATAGTTTTAAAACTTTTTCTTTGAGTTCAAAATTTTCTAATTCAAGTTTCTTAGTTTCAGATACAAAGAGCTTTCTCAGCTTTTTGTATTTGATACTAAGCTTAGCCTTGATTTCAAGAATTTCAAGTAAACTGGAAGCTAGCTCATCTCTAGATAGTTCAGAAAATACCTCTTCAGAGCCAGAGTCTGATTCTGATATAGATTCTGATTCAGCATCCACAGTAGCCATCAGCGCTATGTTGGCTTGCTTGTCTTCAGAGTCTGATTCTAATTCTGATGAATCTGAATCATCCCAACTTACCATTAGACCTTTCTTCTTCTGGAACTTCTTCTTGGGTTTCTCCCTCTGAAGCTTTGGACACTCACTCTTGTAATGTCCTGGCTCCTTGCACTCAAAGCACGTGACCTTCTTTTTGTCAGATCTTCTAATTCCAGAAGATTCTCCTCTTTCAGGCTTTTTAGAACTTCTGAAGTTCTTGAACTTCCTTTGCTTACTCTTCCAGAGTTGGTTTACCCTTCTGGAGATCATGGACAGTTCATCTTCTTCTTCTTCTTCTTCTGATTCTGATTCTTCATAATCTTCTTCTTCCGCCTGAAAAGCGTTAGTGCATTTTTTATTCAAAGATTTTAAAGCAATAGACTTACCTTTCTTTTGAGGTTCATTAGCATCCAGCTCTATTTCATGACTCCTCAAAGCACTGATCAGCTCTTCCAAAGATACTTCATTCAGATTCTTTGCAATCTTGAATGCTGTTACCATTGGGCGCCATCTTTTGGGCAAGCTTCTGATGATCTTCTTGACGTGATCAGCCTTTGTATATCCCTTGTCAAGCACTCTTAATCCAGCTGTTAGAGTTTGAAATCTTGAGAACATTGTTTCAATGTTTTCATCATCCTCCATCTTGAAGGCTTCATACTTCTGGATTAATGCAAGAGCTTTTGTCTCTTTGACTTGGGCATTTCCTTCGTGAGTCATCTTTAATGATTCAAAGATGTCATGGGCAGTTTCTCTGTTTGATATCTTCTCATATTTAGAATGAGAAATAGCATTCAGCAGAATAGTCCTTGACTTATGATGATTTTTAAATTTTTTCTTTTGATCATCACTCATTTCTTGTCTTGACATCTTTGCTCCACTAGCATTTACTGGATGTTTGTAACCATCCACAAGCAAGTCCCATAAATCACCATCTAGACCAAGAAAGCAACTTTCCAATCTATCTTTCCAGTATTCAAAATTTTCACCATCAAGTACTGGTGGTCTAAAATATCCATTTCCATTGTTGTGTTGATCATTTGAACTAGATGTAGAAGTGGATGTAACAATATCAACCATATTGACTTAGTGTTTTTCTCACCCTGAATATTTTTCTAACACGGTTAAGTGCTTGCACCTAGAACCGTGTGCTCTGATACCAATTGAAGGATAGAAAACACTTAGAAAGGGGGGTTTGAATAAGTGTAACTTTAAAAACTCTTAAGATAAAAAAATGAACACAATATTTTTATCCTGGTTCGTTGTTAACGAAACTACTCCAGTCCACCCCCTAAGAGTGATTTACCTCAATTGAAGATTTAATCCACTAATCAATCTTGATTACAATGGTTATCCACTTAGAAACACTCTAAGTCTTCTAGAGTATACTGATCACACCTTGATCACTCTAGGAAAACAACACTTAGAAACTTCTAAGTCTTCTAGAGTCTACTGATCTCACTGATCACTCTAGGAACCTTTTACAAATCAATGTAAAATAAATGTTTACAAGAGTATAAATTTGCTTCTTAAAAAGCTATAATCACAACTGTGATATTTCTCTTAAGTTCTAAGCTTATCACTCACTAAATATTACAAAGTTTGTGAGGTTGAAGATGAAGTTCGTAAGTATTGATTTCAGCAGCGTTTTGGTATTCTTGCAAGAGTTGTATATTGCTTCTGATCAGAACTTCACTATATATAGGCGTTTGAGAAGATAACCGTTGGAATGCATTTAATGCGTTGCGTGACTGGACAGCTTTGCATTTAATGTTTTCACTATTTTGTCAACTACCTCGAGCCATGCTTTTCTCTGCTTTTACTGACTTTTCCTTTTGTAGTTTCTAACGTTCCTTTTGTCATTCAGAGATTAGACTTCATAGCCTGTCATCTAGTACTAACTTCTGATCTCAGATTTAGTGAATACAACGTTTGAATAATCAGAATCAGAGTTACAGCTTGGTGCAGAGCATCTTCTTGTCTTCTGACTTTGAAGTGCTTTAGCGTGATACCATAAGAACTTCAGTGCGTCTGCTTTTGATCTCAAGTTCTTCTGATGCTTCATAGACCATGTTCTGATTCTGCTTGACCATCTTCTGATGTCTTGCGAGAGCATGTTCTGATGTTGCAATCCACAATCTTCTAAGTCAGTGCTTCTTAGCGCTGAATTGTGCATACTCCTTATATATTTCATGAAATGGAAAATGCATTGGATTAGAGTACAACATTGTCTTAATACAAAATTCATATGCATTATTATCATCAAAACAAGAATATTGATCAGAACAAATCTTGTTCTAACACCCTAGACACTGTAATTGCTATAACGCTTCATAGGAGTAAATACCTAAGTTGTTTTTCAAGATTTCAATTTGGAGAGTGCTTAGATTCTCATAAAGGATGTCTCCACTTTGTAGCTTAGAAGTTTCATGCTTCATGATAAAAACTTTGTTAGCTGCAAGGTTCCTAGGAGAGAGACATGTTGTATCCATGTGCTTGGTTCTGATGAGTTGGATGGTCTTCTTTGACACATTAGTACCCCTCTCATAGTACAATGTCATGACATTCTAAGTGACATTGTATTCAGACATCATTAGTTTTTCACCTTCAATTTTTACAAAGAAGGTTTTGAATATCTCTTCTTCGTATCCATTTCCAGCTTTTCTTTCATACCAAGTTTTAGAAGTTTGATTCGGTCTTCTCCTTTTTACACTGTTTATTTTTCTTCCTGAAATATTTGTATTTAAACTTGGATGCTCAGTTTCATCACTTAGCTCGAGGAGATATGGTTCAGCTATTAAGGGATTTCTCTGTTGATATATCATCCTTCTGGTAAGAGCATGAGCTTCAGGACATGTGGACTTCAAGTGATCTGTCCTGCCACATTGATAGCATCTCTTATATGGGAAATATTTGCTCCTTTCTTGATGTTGCCTTTTATATTGCATCCTTTGAGTAGGCATCATCTGTTCCATCAACTAAGTCTGATTTCTTACTTCTCCATCCTCGTTGTGAGATTTGTTCAACAACTTCTCTTTCAGAGCATCAATGTTTGACCGAAGGCTTATGTTTTCTTCTTGTAGGAGAGTGTAAGTACTTCTATCCCCTAACATTCTTGCATATAGTCTCTTATTTCTTATATAGTTTCCAGAGAGAATAGTAGCAAGTTCTCTGGCCGTGAGATCGCTGGCAGATGTTTCTTTATCTGATTCTCTCAAATTTTCAGCTACATTTTTAATTAATCTTTCTTGTTGATTTTCCTCGATCTCTTCCTTGGTCATGGAATCTTTAGAGGAACAGTTTAATATACTATGTTCCCATAAGTAGCAGTTTTCTTTAGACCTAGAGCCCCTCATGACTTCCATATGGTCTTCATTTGTGACAATGCATTCATTCATGGTGAATCTGACATTGAAGCCTTGGTCACACAGTTGACTGATGCTAATTAGATTCACAGTCAATCCTTTTACCAGAAGAACATTGTTCAGATTTGGACCTTTAGGATATTCTAGAGTTCCAATCTGTAACACCCCTTTTCTAACCCCAAATATATCATACAATCACACAGAGTAATCATGCATAAGGAAAAGGGAGTCACATGTTATTTTCATCATAATGAAAACCTAAAGCAAAACATCCAACATTCTTAATATGCAAAGATCATATTTGTAACACAATGTAAATCTCATGCTTTCATACATTATGCATAAACGCTTGCGGAAACAATAGAATTGCTATTAAAATTTCAATGATTTAAAATTTCAATGAATATATCCCATACTATATTCATCTACCAATATCGAATTAACATTTAAATCCACAATCTTGGCCACATAGCCTCAAACAACATATCCGGAATCTCAAACAAATAGATCCAAATATCCAACAAAACATAGGAAATAGCAATATCCAAACATAAGCATAAGTCTAAATAAAATCCCCCCAAGTGTTACATGATCAGAGCATATGACTCGCTACCTAATCCAATAACAAACTCAGGAGCTCCTCGACTAAATCCTCGGACAAGCTACTACTCGTCGGAACCTGCACGTTATCAACGAAGGATAACATTCAAACAGAAGGGTGAGAATTCAAATTCTAAATAGAAAATATAATAATGGGAAATGCAACATAAGTAAGCATACATTTCGAGAATTCATCACTCTTCACAAAACATGTATTTATCTCCAATATAAAGTTAACATGTTCAACTCAATTAATCATCACAATTAGTTCACAACCTCATATATTGCCAATTTAGATATATACACATATATCACTCATACATATATATTTCACATTTCACATCAAATATGTATTAATCACATATATCTCATTCTCATCACATTCTCTAATTCATATAAAATGATTCATCATTCCACATACATGCATATCAATCAAATTCGCATCCACACATTCATACCACATAATCACACATAACAACATTTCACACCGACACGTGCGACTCAAGTGTGACTCTATGCGATATGCATGTGGATCCCACAGTTATCATTTCCGGTCATGCCGATTGTCATTCTCTCTAGACTAGATAACCACCTCAAAGCCCCATACTCGTTAAGCTTTCAAACCCCGTACTCGTTAGGTTTGGGACAAGTAAATAACCTTCGCGAGATTACCCAACATTGCCACTTTCAAAGACTCATGCTTGTGTACGTGTGCAACAAAACAAGACTCATGCATTTAAGACGATCTCTCTATCTCTTAAACTACACAATCACATCTTTCCAACCTTGCACAACATTACACAACATGCAATTCAATCCAATCTCAACACAATTATCATTTAGCATTCCATTACATAATACATTCAATTACACCTCACACATGATATTTAATCAATTAATAACACATATCGAACATATAGAAGTAATAGGTATGCAAGCCAAGTCTTAAACAAACAAGAAAATATTTTTGAATATAGTTCGCGCCGCCAACCCTTGGTCGCGCCGCGAAGTAACAGACAGAAACAAGGTATCTCAAAAATGCATTCAGTTCGCGCCGCATCCACATGTGCGCGCCGCGAAGTACAAGGCAGAACCAAATCATTTCAGAATTCATTCAGTTCGCGCCGCCACCTCTCGTTCGCGTCGCAAACACAGCGAAAAATGAATTTTCTGTGTAAACTCAGCACAGTTCCCTCTTTTTCATTTCATTACTCAATTCACAGTTCAGTTTATTATTTGCACACGAAT
This sequence comes from Vicia villosa, assembly GCF_029867415.1. Lineage (NCBI taxonomy): Eukaryota > Viridiplantae > Streptophyta > Magnoliopsida > Fabales > Fabaceae > Vicia > Vicia villosa. Next base: position 134,310,284 of record NC_081186.1, on the reverse strand, counting down.
TTCACATACATAATATACACATAACCCATATGTATCCTTAGATTCATCAAAGTTTCATTAATCATGCAAATCCATGAATTTCACCCAAATCCCAAAGTTAGGTTTTTACATTCTTTTCGTCCAACATGTTATAAATCAAAACCCACCCATAGAATCAAGTAAAGAATCATGAATTACATGTTATTTCTACCCATTCCAAGCATAAACAACATCAACCAACATAAATCTCATGGATTATGAAAATACCCAAAGTGAAATCCCATGTTTTAACACATACAACATTACCCAATCATAGATTCTACAAGAATTTGTATTCAAACCCTTACCTCTTGAATTTCTCCTTCTAACTTCAAGAATCTACAATCCTCTCCTCTTCTCTCTTCTACTCTTTTGCCTCTTTTCTCTTCTCTACTTTTCTTTCTATCTTTCTATCTAATTTAGGTTAACTCATAAAATTCTCTCCTAACTCTTATTATCTCATTGGGCTTAACCCACCTAATACTCTTTCTCACTCAACTAAGCCCATTTAACTAATTTCAAATAAAATTCTACCATTTATTAATTAGCTAAATAACATATTGTCACCCAATTAAATAATTATCGCGCAAACAATAATTAAATAAAACACATAAACAATTATCAATTATCAAATAATCCTAATTAATTAAATCTAATAAAAATAGGATGTTACACAATCCCTTGGATTTCTCCTTTTCCTCCATCACCAAACGTGACATAGTTAGAGGAATGAGGATTGACATCTATTAACAGATTTCTTGTACATGTCATGTGTTTTGAGCAGCCGCTATCAAAATACCAGTCTTCTTTTGATAATACTCGCAGGGGAGTGTGATCCATTAAGGAAATGCCTTTAGGAACCCATTGTTGTTTCTTGACTGGGGCGCTTTGCTTGGTTTTCTTTTGAGGCAATTGATTGGGATAGCCATACAATCTAAAACAAAAAGGTTTTATGTGACCAAATCTTCCATAGTGATGACATTTCCATTGATTAAATTTCCTCCTAACATGATTTATCCTTCTGTCCTTATGATGTTGTGACATTGGTCTAGACATCCGACCTGGAATGTGAACTTCAGGTTTTGGACTTTTGAGACCTAAGATGGATTCTGATCTTCCCACAAATCCTATTCCAGACATGTCTCCTGATCTCTGTCCAATTTGCAGTATCTCTTCCAGGGAGTCAGTTCCAGAATTTAACATTCTGACAGATTTTGACATTTGATCCATCTTAGAGTTAAGCATGCTGATCTCATCATTAAGTGACTCTATGGGTGCAAGATGTTCTTTCTTTTCAGTTTCCAACTTCTTTATGAGCCTCTTTTTCTTCTCCACTTTCTTACATACTTCAGTACTTTTGGCATATAGCTCTTTGTAGGAGGTTGCAAGCTCATCAAAGGTTAATTCATCTTCACTGGAATCATCATCAGATTCACAAGCACTCGTTAGTGCTGTGACATATTGTGCAGTGTCCTCTTTATTCTTGTTCATAGTACCAGAATTTTGTTGTCCCAAGATCTCACCCAGATGTAAACAGGCAGGGTGCCTGCTCTGATGCCAATTGGAAATTCTAGTAACACACGCTCGATGTCAAACTGGATGTTATGACATCCACAATTACGCAGCACAAACAATAATAACAAACAACATAAAACAGTAAATAACACACATAATTGTTTACCCAGTTCGGTTCAAACAACCTATTCTGGGAGCTACCAAGCCAGCGATGAAGTCCACTATCAATAGTATCAATTCAAAGCTAAACTCCCCCGTTTACAACTTCTCACTTAATCACTACCCAATGACCCTTCTACCTAGGTTCTACCTAGATATGGAATATCTCCATTCCACTCCCCCTCAATCACAGCAGTGATTACACATACACAATAAACAATCACAGATAGAAGACACACTTCAAAAACACACCTTGATCTTCTTAAAAGCTTCAATCAAGAGACACACACTCGTGCTTAAAAGCTTAGAGTGACACAACAAAAACACAAAATAATTCCAACGCAATCATCAAAGATAATAGCGTGGATCACAAGTAAAAATAGAACAACAGTTCTTCACAATCCACAGTCTCGGACAAACTACTCCACAACAATTATCAACATGATAATTGTTTGGATCACAAGAAACACACACGATGGAAACAGAGAGAGTTTAATAATCTTTCATGCTCAAAAACTCTACTACTGAAAGTAGGATTTGTAGTCGATGTATAGTCAGTTGGCAGAAGAACTTGGGCCATGGGCCTTTCATACATAAATTAGGGTTACCCACGTAAACCTAATTTCCACATCATCAGGATGATCACATACTTGTGATTCAATCGATTTTAGCACAAAACAAACATCGCACAATATATAGTTTCCTAAAGAGACCTGAGATAAAAAAGGAAACCTCACTAAAAGATGACAGCTACTTCTGTCAGATTCCAATGTCAAGACATCAAGCATGACATCCATAAACATACGATCCTACATAATTCCACATACATACACCAGGAATGTTTTATCACAAAATACCGCCAATTTAAAACACCTTCATTGTATCTTTTGATAGTTTTTCATGTCTTTTTGTAGGTATTCATATGTGATTAAAGCGTCGATCTGTAAGAGCCAAAGGCATAGCTTCAATGTTGTAAATTTGAGAAATAATGTTTTGTCAAGTGGGCTAAGTCCAAGTTGAAGCGCAAGCCCGCTAAGCCCATCTTGTAGCCCGCTACAAGAAGTTTTTCTTTAGTAGTGGTTTGAAGGATAAAAAACACTTAGAAAGGGGGGGTTTGAATAAGTGTAGTCTAAAAACTTGAACGATAAAAACAAATTGCACAGTTATTTTTATCCTGGTTCGTTGTTAACTAAACTACTCCAGTCCACCCCCTTGGAGTGATTTACCTCACCTGAGGATTTAATCCACTAATCTCAACAGATTACAATGGTTTTCCACTTAGTCCGCGACTAAGTCTTCTAGAGTATCCTGATCACAACCTGATCACTCCAGGAACAATTGCTTAGACACAAGCTAAGACTTTCTAGAGTATCCTTACCACCACGTGATCACTCTAGTTACAACTGCTTAGACACAAGCTAAGACTTCCTAGAGTATCCTGATCACACTTGATCACTCTAGTTACTTACAAATTAATGTAATCAATTCTAAGAGTATTACAATGCTTCTGAAAAGCTATAATCACAACAGTGATATTTCTCTTACAGTTTAAGCTTAATCTCACTAATATATTACAACAGCAATGTAGTGAGCTTTGATGAAGATGAAGTTTGAGAGCTTTGATTTGAACAACGTTTCAGCAAGTTAATTATCAGCGGATTCGGTTTGAATTCGTAACCTTGCTTCTCATCAGAACTTCATATTTATAGGCACTTGAGAAGATGACCTTGGGAGCATTTAATGCTTTGCGTATTCCGTACAGCATTGCATTTAATGTTTCACTCTTTTGTCAACTACCTCGAGCCTTGTTTACGCTGTGTCTACTGACGTTGCCTTTAATAGCTTCTAACGTTCCTTTTGTCAGTCAGCGTAGCCTGCCATCTTGTACTTGCTTCTGATCTGATGTTTGTGTATACGACGTTTGAATATCATCAGAGTCAAACAGCTTGGTGCAAAGCATCTTCTTGTCTTCTGACCTTGAAGTGCTTCTGAGCGTGATACCATGAGAACTTCAGTGCTTCTGCTTCTAATCTCAAGTTCTTCTGATGCTTCCATAGACCCATGTTCTGATTCTGCTTGACCATCTTCTGATGTCTTGCCAGACCATGTTCTGATGTTGCATGCTGAACCTTCTGAAACAAAGCTTCTGAGCGCTGATTTGTGCATACTCTTTATATATATTTCCTGAAAGGGAAATTACAGTGTATTAGAGTACCACATTATCTCACACAAAATTCATATCCTTGTTATCATCAAAACTAAGAATATTGATCAAAACAAATCTTGTTCTAAAAATCTCCCCCTTTTTGATGATGACAAAAACATATATAAATGATATGAATTTGCGATCAGAAAGAGCAGACAGCTAAAGAAAATTACACAGCTAAAGCATAAGCATGTGAATATGTCTCCCCCTGAGATTTACAATCTCCCCCTGAGATGAATAATCTCCCCCTGAAATTAATACTAGAAGAATTTTAAAAAGACTTCCCTGAGTATTTCAGTAGAGACGTTCACAGTGCTTGATCTTCAGAACATTCATGGCTTCTGATTCTTGCTTCCATAGGACAGCTTCAGAACTTTGAATTTCTTTAGATCCTCAGAACATTCACAGCTTCTGATTCTTGCTTCCATCGGACAGCTTCAGAACTTGAATTTCTTTGATCTTCAGAACATTCACAGCTTCTGATTCTTGCTTCCATCGGACAGCTTCAGAACTTGAATTTCTTTGATCTTCAGAACATTCACAGCTTCTGATTCTTGCTTCCATCAGGACAGCTTCAGAGCTTGAATTTCTTCTTTCATCACTTCATGCTAGATTGTATCAGAACATTGTTGAATGTACCAGAGCATCATCAGAGCATCTCTACATCCTAAAATGTTACAGAACAACGCTAAACGACAAAAGTCAGCATGAATGAGTTAGAACATATAATATGTATCAGAGCCACATAATATGTATCAGAACAAATGGACATAATGTTTCAGAGCATATTCTATCATCAGAATATCTGAACATTCTTCCTTCTTGCTTCTGATTTTGAAGCTTCATAGCACTCAGCTTGCTTCAAGAATCCAAGAGCTTGATTCTTTAGAATTGCTTCTCCTTGAAGAGATCTTCAATTCCTGCAATAACACTTAAAAACCATAGAACTTTGCAAGTTCTGTTAGAAATGTGGGGCCTTTTTACCCGGTAACTGATAATATAAATCAGATCATTTATCACATTTTTCTCCCCCTTTTTGTCATAACATCAAAAACAAAAAAGATTCAGATGAAAAACAAAAGGAAACAGATGGAAGAAAAAGATAACTTTAATTTAGGCTCAAGAAGACAGAAGTACAGAAGTACAAGAGGATAAGCAAGAGAAGATGCACAAAACAGATGCAGCAAAGCAAAAAACGAAAACAAAACAACTAAGACTCAATCTAAGATGACCCTAGCTTCGACAAGATCTTGGCCAGCATATCTTGAACCCCGTTGTTGTGCTCATTCTGCCTCTCCATGAAAGCTATAAACTCAGCATTGACTGAGCTTTGCTCATCCTGGTTCTTCTGAATAACTTCCAGAGTCCTTGCAAGACGGGAAGGTTCATCAGAAGAAGCTTCACAGGTTCTATCCACAGGGATGGCATTGTGATCTGTAGCTTCCATTGATAGATCATTTGCAGGGTTTTCCTTAACAGGAACTGTTTCAGCAGCAAGATCTTTTACATCTGCTTCTTGCATAGAAGCATCTTCATATTCTGCAGCCGGAATCTCAGAATCTCCATTCTCAAGTGCCTGAAGAATGGCAGCTAGATTCCTAGGGGCAGAAGGACCTTCAACTTCTGGTGGGTCAACAACTTCTGGAATGACCAAGCTTGGGTCTTTCTTAGAAGGGTTTTCCCTCAGAAAGTCAAAGAGAGTCTTGAAGTCTCCGAGCAGAACTGGATATTGAGGTCTCCAGACCACAATTTCCCTGCAAGGGTTAGCTTCCATTGCAGCAGCAAGTCTTACTTCGTCCAATTCATCCACAAACTGCTTCTCCTCAACAGCAACACAATTTCTGAGAGGATGGTAGTATATACCATTATTACCCTCTAGAAGGTAACCAGGGTAACCAGGGGCAGCATCCACTAGTCTCTTCTGTACTCCCATTGCTCCTACTTGAAAATCCTGGCGAAAGCTTCTCCAGAGATTTCTTGTAGAAACATCATCCAGACCATTTAGAAAGGCATCCTTCAGAAGGTCTAGACTGCTAATCACCTCATGTCTGAACAGTTCCAGGTAGGCATAGGGTTCAGGTGGATTGAAGGTGAATTTGTAGTCAGGGTAGAGAAGGCAGTAGGGTTTGGATTTTCTGATAGGTAAGGGATGGGATAAAGAAGGTGGAGGTGCGGTGGATGAGGAAGAAGGAACATCTGAGGGAATGATTGATGTGGATGGAGTATCAGAAAATATAGGTTGTGAAGAGGATGGAGTATTTATGAAGGGGATTGGTGAGAAAGATTTATCAGAAGGAGTTGGGGGAAGAATACTTAGAGGTGTGGGGTTTAGAATGGGAGTGAAAAGAGATGATGGAGAAGGATTTGGTATAGTGAAGTTGATTTTTGGTTCAGAAGGAGGTGATTGGGTAGAAGGTTTAGCAACAGAAGGAGGTGGAGTAAAAACATGCCTGGTGACGGATTCAGAAGAAGCATATGTAGATCTGGTGGTGCGAAAAGAGTCTCTGATCCTTTTATCCCTGTATTTAGGAGAGTACACCTTGTCAGGATCATAGGTGACCCTCAGCTTCTTGGCTTTCTTAGCCTCATCTTCTCGGGCCTTTCTTTTTAGCCTTACTGTGGTGGTCGTTTTCTTTTACCTCCCCGTTTCACTTGGGAGGACGGCACGCTAAACCCTTCACGCGAAATTTGGAAGGAGAATGCGCCCGTGGTGGGATGAATTTTGTTTCAGTTCTTCCTACGATATCACACGAACTTTCTTATTTGTCCTACGAGTAGGAAAGGGGAAAAAAGATCTCAACTAAACCCTAGGAGTTTGCTAAGTGTGGGAATTTCACCTAGACTAGAAATTCTGGAGTCCGGGAGGTCGGTTATACATAGGGAAGTGTTTAAACACCCTACATATCTGTAGTACTCTACAGGAACCTTCTCTGTGTCATTTGTGATTGTGTTTATTGCTAATGATTGGGAAAGTTTCTCCTTTGTATTAGGAGAAGGAATTGAATTGATTAAAAAAAGACAGACAGACAAACAAACTGACTATTTTTGGTATTTTATTAGCTCGCTGAGATTCCTTGTGAACCTCATGCCTACATATCCCTAGTGGAAGTCAGAGCTTAATGTAGTTCGGGGAACTAACTAGGGAAATTAATGTTTTTTGGTGCCTTGCTTGAAGCTCAAGGTTGAAGCTTGGAATTAAATCTCTGTTTACAGTAAAGAGACATGAAATCATCTCTACAGAGAGGTATTTGTACTATTCTACCACAAACATTTTAAAGGAGTGACAAAATAACTGAATTCATTTCATTCAAGAGGGGGACCTTACTTGTGTATGTGCAAGTATACCAGTCAAATGCCTCTTAAATGAAAGAAAGATGCTCATCCAAATTAGGGAAAGTTACTACATGTCTGGGTTTTACTGCCAGCTCATGCCTTTCAAAATCCTAAATGGGAGACTTGATTAAAATTGAAATTGAAATGTTTGTTTGAATGTGGTAGAGTAGTAAAAATATCTCTCTATAGAGATAAGCTATGTCTATCAACTGTATAAAAGATTTGACTTTAGCTGGCTTGTATGAGGCCCAAGCTTGAGGCTTTTTGATTGATTAATTAATTATTGACTCTGGGAGATGACTCCACTGGGGATTAATTACATGATATTTTTGTATTCTGTACAAAGCCCAGAATTGAGGCTGACTCTACTTAGGGAGACTCTATTTATGTGCCTTGTACAAAGCCCAAGGTTGTGGCTGACTGCTGAGGATAATTAAATGAATGACTCTATTTTATGTGCCTTGTACAAAGCCCAAGGTTGTGGCTGACTCTAGCTAGGGAAAACATTATTTTCTGCCTTGTACAAAGCCCAAGGTTGTGGCAGACTTTTAAATAAACTGAGTATGGATGACTCTATGGGGAAAAGATCCTAGATGTTAGGAATCTTTGACACATGAAAATATGGTTTATCTGCCTTGTACAAAGCCCAAGGTTGTGGCTACTGAATGATGAAGAACTCACTGGGGAGACTCTATTATCTGCCTTGTACAATGCCCAAGGTTGAGGCTGACTCTTGACAGGGGAGTTTTATTGTTTGGGTGCCTTGTATGAAGCCCAAGGTTGAGGCTAACTGTTTTTGTTGGTTTTGACTCTACTGAGGAGGTTTTATTTATTAAAAGACTGTTTTTCTTTGGAAGCTAACCCTTTCCAGGGATTTTGACTCAGCTGGTGAATTTGTCTGTTAAAAGACTGACTTTATCATGTTTTTTGGAGGCTGACCCTTTCCAGGGGTTTTGACTCTTTTGGGGAAATTATCTCCTAAGAGAAATGAATCTTTATTTTTTTGACATTTAATGATTGACTTTGGAGGCTAACCCTTTCCAGGGATTTTTATTGAAATGATGGATTGATTTTAAATTGACTTTGGAGGCTAACCCTTTCCAGGGGTTTTATATTAAAATGAAAGAATGTGTGGAAGCTAACCCTTTCCAGGGATTTTATTGAAATGAATGGCAGAAAGATTATCTAATGGAGACTTCTTGTTTAAAGCCCAAGATGAAGGCTGACACATGCTGAGGATGATCAAACATGGATCCTAGACTCTGCTAAGGAAGATTGATGAAGATAAGGGTGACAGAGACTGTCCATGTCTCTCATTCCAAAAGGTGTACTCAATGCAAAATTGAGACAAACTTAGCTTGTTTAAAGTCTGGTTTAAATTGGAAGAAACTCACCAGGGTAGGCTAAAAGGTGACTAAAGACCTGTTCCTATGTTTATAAGAAACCTGATGGGTCCTTGTATATAAGCTCAAGAGGAAGCTGGAAATGCTTTTAAGAAGCCTGTGGGTCCTTGTACAAAGCCCAAGAGGAGGCTAATCGAGGGTCCTTGTTATAGCACAAGAGAAAGCTATGTAGTTTTGAACTTATTTTGGCTCTAAGCAAATGGGTAAGAGGTTTCACCGGGAATAATTCCTCTTTGGGTGGATGTGTCCTATTATTTGGATTCTAAGGTTTTTACCAAGATGTTTCACCGGGAATAATTCATCTTGGGGGTTTGAACTACAGATCTCTAATTAGGAAAGAGCCTTCACCGGGAAGACATTCTCAATCCTAGGTCATATTCCTATAATATATATATAGTTTAACTGTCCTAGGGTTTATACTCAAACGTAGTTCTAAACTAATATATGCACAATTTATATTTGACAGTAATTTAAATAAAGACTGTAAATTGAAAGCTTGTAAAGCCTAACCAGGATGGAGTGGAGGCCATTGAAGAAGTATGTACAGAGCCTCAACAGTAATTGGTGGATAACAATTGAATATTTATGATAAACAGTTAATGGTTTTTGAAAACAGAAGAAGTGAAGATGGACAAAGGTCACATAGGTATCTGAAGAGTTTCACCGGGAATAATGCCCTTCAAATACCAGAAGAATGTTTTGAAAACAGAAAGAAGATTTTGAAAATACAGTTTTGAAAACAAGCTAAGAAGAGAAGGTTTTTGGGACTTACACTCTATTAGAGGCCCAGTACTTTACAGTACTGGTGTAAAAGCAATTTGAAAATGATTTGGAATGATACAAGGTTTTGTTGTTTGAAAACCTTAATCATCCGTTTAATTAGAGATTGAAAACAGTTTTGAATATTGACAAAAGTCAACTTAATCAAAGTAAAAATAAAGATTTTTACTTAATTAAGACCTAAACAATTAGGGTTTTATTATAAACTTTATTTACAAAATGATTAGGTTAAAACAAAGTGAATATATGTATTTAAAGTATTTAAGAAAACACTTAAAACATACTATTTTAAACCTAATAAAAAATATATGAAATAAATAATATTTTTATGATTTATTTATTTATTCACAAAATAGGTATATTAAATGATAAGTGTGTGAAAAATGAAGTGAAAATAAATTAATTTGATAGGTTAAATAAATATGTGAAGTTTGTGAGAAAATGAAAGAAATTGTGTGTTAAAAAAATAGTTTTGGCCCTTGGAGGGTTTGAACCCACGCCCTCTAGGTCACACACTCAAAACAAACACCACTGAGCCAACGCGCGTGTGGTGATAGTAACTTGCATTCATTTGGTTATGTTTCAAAACAACTAGTAAATCATTGAAAAATAAAAGAATCAAAAAGTCTGGGGCGAGGGGGATTCGAACCCCAGACTTGAGGCATGATGAGACTAAGGGCGTATGGGAGGCCACTAGGGCAAGTTTGTTCAGTCGTTTAAGGAACGCATACCATTCAAAATAAAATAAACTTTGGCCCCAGATTCAAATTTTGCGCGCCATGGCCATAGTCATCTTCTTCCTCGAGCTCAAAGATTTTCAAAATCCTAACTCTCTGGTTTCTCAACTAAATGACATGATGTAAACATCAATCTTGTTCTAAATTTCCTCACGAATCCAGATATGTAACTAACATTTATTTATATGAACTATAGCTACCTAATTTCTCAGAAAACTCTAAGAACATATAAACCCTAAATTTGAAATTAAATGACAAACAAGATGAATAAATGCAAGATGATAGAGGGTTTTCAATCCTCTGATGATGCTAAACAAGATAGAATCGAGCTTTAACTCAGTGAGTGCTTAAATTAAAGAGGTGAAGTTCAGAAACTTACCTCTGAAAATGGAGGTCGTGAGGATGATTGAGAGCACCTGGGTTTGAATGAATGATCTCAATAGCTTCCTTGAGACTCAATGATGCTAACTGAATGCTTATTGGAGCTTGAATCCTCCTGAATTGCTCTATGGACCTCCCTCGATTTCAGCTTCAAGTGAACATGGAGGTTGTTGAATTTGGAGTTACAGATGAGCTGCAGCCATCTGGTTAGCTTCACTATGACCTGAGGAGTGTGCCTGGATGATTGGCTTGACTTGAAACCTCCTGAACCACTCTATGGACCTCCCTCGATTTCAGCTTCAAGTGAACATGGAGGTTGTTGAATTTGGAGTTACAGATGAGCTGCAGCCATCTGGTTAGCTTCACTATGACCTGAGGAGTGTGCCTGGATGATTGGCTTGACTTGAAACCTCCTGAACCACTCTATGGACCTCCAACTGCAAATGCTCCAAAGTGAGAGCAACAATGGTGTTCCTCTACTTACAGAAGTGATCCAGGTGCTTGGATCACCTCAAATGACCTCCCTTGAGATGTTAGAATGCTCACTTTCCAAAGATAAGCTCTGGTTTGAAGAAATCGATTCTTCTTGCCAAAGAACTTTGAAAAACAATGAACATGAGAAGAGAAAGAGAAAGCAAGGAATATGGTTGCTTTGGTGTGTTTTTTGAATGAGAATGAGGCCTCTATTTATAGGCAAATGTCTCAGTACTGATTAGGAGAGTGAGCTTGCTTAGTGAAGCAAGTTTGGTTTCTTAGCCATGAAGAAATTTCAAAGAATATCCAAGTGTGATCATTGCATTTTCGAGCCACCTCCCCTATCCATTGATTCTATCTGATCTTAGGGGACAATTCAGATGCAAAGTGAGCTCTAATTGGTTGGTGAGAAGATTCCTTGGGTGATTCATCAATTTGCCATAAATTCTCAAAAGTAATCATTACATAATCACATGTTCTTGTTTTAGGAATCTTCTTCAATTATCATGGCATGGTGAAAATGAATGCATGGTATTGTTTCAGACATGTTATGGGTCGTGTAGCATCCATTAGTGAAGCAAAAATGCACAAAATTGCAAAGTTCCAATTTGCTCATGACCTATAATTTTACTTCATGAGGCCAACTTTGGACAAGCATAACTCTTAGCTCAAATTGAATTTGGAGAAGGTTGAACACAATTTGGAAAGCCCTAAACATCTACTTTAAATCATTAGTTTATGTCTTCTTCAGAATCATTTGGGAAATTTGTGAAAAATGAGCCCAAAGTTGGATGAAAACTAGGTTAAAACACTTAGAAAATTTTCTAAGTGTTTATGACCTAAAACTTCAAAATCTCCAAAACCCTTAAATGGTTGATCTTTTGAAAAAAGTTCCTTTGTAAGATGTTGTTTTATTTTGCAAGATCTACAACTTTCATGTTGGAAGTTTTTTGAGTTGTGTAGGTGAAATTTTGAGTTCTCACCATGCCCTCAAAAACCCTAATTCCCGACTTTTTGCTCCTTGATGAATTTCTTTGAATTTCTTTGATCAAATGACTTTGACATCCATATATTGATGATATTGATCTTTGAAAGTCATTTTTTGACCAAAAACCTTAAAAGTCAATGATGATCCCACACAGTTGACTTTTCCTGACAAAGTGAATTTTTGGGCTTTTGTGAAGAAACAAGATCTTCTCCTCAAATGAATGATGTAAATGGATTATATTGAGGTAGTAGAGATTCTTGAATCATGTATTGAGTTTTGGATCCATGCCCTGATTAAAAGTCAACCATCCTGGTGAATTAGGTCAAAAACCCTAATTGTCGACCATATGAAAATAATGACCGTAGACTTTGAATTGGGGTGTAATATCCAGTGGATCTTGTCATATGAGCTATTTGTAGATGATTGATGTCTTTGAATGATCCCCTGGGGCTTTTTAGGGTTTCCCAAAGGTGATCCCTGATTTTAGTCCTTGATAGGCTCCAAACCCTAGTCTGTTGATCTGAGTAATCCTGTACTTAGATAACTGGGTGTCTTAATCAATCATAGGTGTAATAATGAGGATTTTGAGTCTTATGCTTGTATTAGAGACTAATCCTTCTATTGATTGATCCTTTGCCTGAATTTTCTTGTCTTTGAACACCCTCGATTGAATGCCAGACTGTCCTAGGTACTTACTTTGACTTGATGAAAATCCTGAAGATATGTCATCTCAGGGGGGTCAAAAATTAGGGTATGACACTTACCTGTTGTTCCTTCTGATCCTTCTTCAGAAGATCAGCTTTGGACAGAAGTACTCTGCCACGGATCCAAGCAGGATCAATATCTGATTGCTTCCTAACACAATCTTCCAGGTAAAGCTTGACAACCTGATGAAGTTCTTTATGAAACAAGGAGACAAAACCTTCAACAGCAACTCTTCTTGATAGAATGTCAGGAAAGCTTGTGCACACAAAAGGTACATTCTGGATGAGCTCTAGTCTGAACAAATCCACACCATTGAAGATGGGACCCTGAACTACTCCAAGAAAATGGGACGCATCAAGTGTTCTGATGGAGTCCAGCAATTTGCTTTCAATCAGAATGTCTGAAATCATTCTTCCGAAAGGAATAGTCTTTCTAGGAATATGAGGGTACTTCGTCCTTTCATCTTCTCTTGATTCAACTATAGAGGTCTTCAGATTCTCAAATAGAATGTGAGAGATGTTGAGTTCTATCTTTCTGCCAATGCAGAAGAGAGTGTACTTGTGATCCGGACTGATGTAGGCGGAGGGAGAGAACATCTTCTTTCTGTGGTGAAGAGAACCCAGAATAATCTCAGCCCATACTTGATAAAACGGCCTCAAAGTACCCGTTATATGAGAATCAGCTCCGAAGGCAAGAGAGATTTGATTTTCAACTTGATGCCAGTTAATCGTTCCAGGTCGAAAGCCGGACCAACCTTCTTCATCATTCAGATTGTACAGCTTCCTGATGAGTTTTTCAGTAATAACCACTTCATGCCCTAGTACGAAGGAAATTATAGCAGTTGGGGTAACCGTTGCATGTACCCAGAAGTCCTTCACAAGTTCAGGATAAATTGGTCCAACCAGTCTATCAAGATATTTCGACCATCCTTGCTCCAATATACTGACGTCACACAGAAAACCATTTGCTCTAAGATTATCGAAGTCCACAGCACATTCACAAAGAACTTCCAGTTCGTCCGTGGGAATCATGCAAGTTTTCAAAGGAACATACCCATATTTGCGTAGAAGAATCTGTGTAGAAGTGAGACTTTCTGCTGGGTTTGATGAACTTGAAGATGAGTTCATGATGATTATGCTTTGAGATCAAATCAGAAACTAGGGTTTGAAAACAAATGCAACGAAAGAGATACACAAGAGAGAGAGAGAGAGAGAGAGAGAGAGAGAGAAAGGAAGAAATGAAGATGAAGCGGGTTATTTAAACGATTTAAAACAATTAAAATAAAGAGAAAAGAAAAAACTATTTTGAAAGAAATTGATTTAAAAAAAAACATCATTATGCATTTAATGAGAAATGACATTAGGTGAGAGAACGTGGTAAAAGAAATGATTTCACACAGTTACCTAGGTAGGCGTCTTTTCAACTGCACGCTTTGTACTGACCGTACGGACACGCGTTCATTTTCAGATACTCATAGATGACAGCTGTGTTGTTCTGAAAAGACTGTACATCTTCTGATTCTGATCACTACTTCTGATAGTCATTCTTTAGAAAGGATCTAGTTCTGATAGGATCATCTTTCTTTCCAAGGATCACATCTTCTGAATGAGCTGATGCAAGTCTGGGTGATCTTCTGACTGTTGGCTCTTCAGAAATCCGGAGATTCTCTAAAGATGCAGCAACTTGATCTTCTGATCCATTGCTTCTGAGACTATCAGCTTCTGCAGCTTTGCTTCTTGGTTCTACTGCTTCTGATATATCAATATCAAAATCTGCAAAATTCTCAAACTGCTTTGGTTTTTCAAGACCAAGCTTATCATCAAACCTGATATTGATTGATTCTTCTACAATCAATGTTTCAGTATTGTATACTCTGTAGCCTTTAGAGCGTTCAGAATATCCAAAAAGGAAACATTTTTGTGCTTTAGAATCAAACTTACCAAGATGATCTTTAGTATTCAGAATAAAACATACACATCCAAAAGGATGGAAATATGAAATGTTGGGCTTTCTGTTCTTCCACAATTCATAAGGAGTCTTATTTAGAATAGGTCTTATAGAGATTCTATTCTGAATATAACACGCAGTGTTTATTGCTTCTGCCCAGAAATGCTTAGCCATATTGGTTTCATTGATCATGGTTCTGGCCATTTCTTGTAGAGTCCTATTCTTTCGCTCTACAACTCCATTTTGCTGTGGAGTTCTAGGACAAGAGAAATCATGGGCAATGCCATTTTCTTTGAAGAACTCCTCAAAGAATTTGTTCTCAAATTCACCACCATGATCACTTCTAACCTTTATGATTTTGCACTCCTTCTCAGATTGGATCTGAGTGCAGAATTCAAAGAACACTGAATGAGACTCATCCTTGTGTTTTAAGAACTTTACCCATGTCCAGCGGCTATAATCATCAACGATGACTAATCCATATTTCTTCCCTCTGACAGATGCTGTTTTGACTGGGCCAAACAGATCAATGTGCAAGAGTTCTAACGGCCTTGAGGTAGACACAACATTCTTAGACTTGAATGCAGGTTTGGAGAACTTGCCCTTCTAACATGCTTCACAAAGAGCATCTGATTTGTATTTCAGATTTGGGAGTCCTCTGACCAGATTTAGTTTGTTAATCTGAGAAATCTTTCTCAAACTAGCATGTCCTAATCTTCTGTGCCAGACCCATTGTCATACCCCAAAATTTGCCTTCCATATTACATTTACAATGATTCAAAGTTCAAGATTCAATTCCAAAGCTTTGCTCAAACAATCCCAAGATCCACAGTCAACTGATCCAATCCTAAAGGCCAACTACAATCAAAGCATGATTCAAACCTATGATCATTGGTCAAACATCAAGTATAGAGGTGCATAACCATCATTTGATTAAAGAATGATCATGATTCCATTAATAGAAACTCAGAGATGAACAAATACAAAAAGGTTCGAATTAGGGTTTCTTAGGAGAAAGTCAACCCAACTTTGACTGGGCATAACTTTCACATTGAACATCGAAAATTCCCCACTCCAAGCCTATTTTAAAGGAAATTGGATTCTCTACAACTTTGCCTCTCACAAGCCAGGGCTAGAAATGCTTCATTTGAGAGTTATAGTACAAAAGATTACAGGTCATTTTCAAGCATCCTTCAAAAGCAGTTTTTTTGCAAAGAGGATATGATCAAGATAAAAGCTCAAAATGAAAAATATGTTCCAAAGTGGCTTGTAGAGGACATCTTGAGGTTTCCAAAAAGTACTAGAACTCCCTCATAGCTTAAAAATTGAGTGAGATATGCTTGGTCAAAGTAGGGTGATTTTTGAGGACCAAATGTGAAATAAAAGGGGGTCAAAATGGAATTTTCCACGAGTGGGCCTATGTTTTGTAATCCAAACTTGATCCATAAGATATTTAGGCTGCCCAAGACACATGCCACGAAATTAAATATTTTTATTTGATTTAATGTGATTTTTATTTCATTTTTTAATGATTTAATTAAGTAGAAAATCAAATATTTTGTAAAATAAGTGCATATGGATTGATTTTAATCAGCATTTATGGCAAAATACTATATAATTTTCGTGCGTATTGATTGGAAAAAAAATCAACACAAAATAGGGCCAAAATAGAAAGTTTCTATTTGAAAATAAAATCAATTTTCTCAAGTTTGGTAAGATTGGATGCAAGGAGCATTTGGGCTGTGTATTTGACCTAATCTTGCTTCTCTATAAGTATGCAACACATAGCAATGGACTAGGGGAGGAAAAATTCGGACCAGAGGCAAGAGTGCAAGAATAAAAAAAGCTCCAAGAACTCAAATTCGATTTCAAGGAATTGGAGGCTTTCAAGAAGGTTCAGGCATTGCAAAAGATTCATCAAGGGATTCTGAAGCTATTGGGATCGCTACTCTGCTTCAGCACCCCCAGAATTACCTCATATTTGCCAAGGTAAGTCACTTCAAAAACCTCTTCGATATGGACAATATACGCATCATCACTGAAATATAATTGCATATTATTGTTTTTACCACTGCTGTGAACGTTTCTGGGTCGGTTATTCTAAGTTTGCGCGTCTTAACCATGTTCTGCCATTAAAGGCCGTTTGGAGTTTTAGGGTTTTCGTTTGGGGCTTTTGGGTTAGATGCGAAATTAGGATTAATTATAGGCATGGTCATGTTCGTATGATTGAGACGAGCAGATCTGGGGTGGTGCGAAAGATTTATGTATACGTATGCCCTGTTCGCTATTTTTCCAGGTACAGCAGCTACGAACAAGTCCGTAGCTATTTCGTAGCTAAATACGCAGGTGTATTGCAAGTTTGGTTGAAGAAGATGATGATGTGTCATGATCTGATACGCGCGTTTGAATTTCTCGCTCGTTTTGCTATGGGTTCTTTTGACTACCCATATAATGTATTGACTGTATTGCTTAAACAACTGAACCACGTAGCTGGAGTGGTAAGGTTACGCGCGTATGAGCAAAGGGACGAGGGTTCGATCCCTCGCTCCCTATTATTATTTTTACAAAAGATCTTGTTCTTGATTGTGTGCTGCGCCTATCAGGTGGAGCATCATGCTCCCTCAGATCTGAGCATAGGATCATCTATCCACTTAGATCATACGCCCCAGATTTAGTTCCCTATACCATGCGCCCTAGTGACAATCACACTGAATCAAGACCCTAATAACTTTAATAATTTTAATTATCTATTTGTTTTAATTAAAATACTTTTAAATATATTTATTAATATAATAATAATTGTTTTTTAAATAAATTATTATATGATATTTATATTAAAAGTTTTAATTTGTTGTTCGTGCCGATTAAATCGATTAATCGCTATGGTCAACAATAGTTTTAATTAAAATGCTATTTAATTAAAATACAAATTAAATTATATTTGATTAAATGGTTGCAACTATCTTATTAGTTGTGATGACTAATCCTTTCTTTTTTCTAACTTCAAATTTGTTATCCTTTTTAATCGAATCAATCGATTGCGAGGGGTAACAATGCAAATCAATTAGTAAAATTATTAAAAGATATCCTAATTAGTTATCAGTAATAATCAAATCAATTGATTAAAATTGGTAACGACACAATTTCAAATCTGTTAACTATGGCGATCGAATCTACTGATCGTTGCGGTTAATAGTGCAAAATTAAAACCAGGGTTGTACGCCCAAATCTCAAAACACTTCTCAAACCTTTCAAAACCACAATATTAGACTATGGATTTTCATCCTTATCAATTAGGCAACTCAAAACGCTTTTCAAAGCATAAACAACTTCAAACACAATCAAATTCAATTCTAAGGCGTACAACCCTGTCCCCGAACTACGTTGACTCTGATTCTCCATAACGAGATACGTAGGCACTTGGCAACAAGGCGAGTCCCCCTCTTCCAAACTCTAATCATGTTCATATAATTAGCCTTTCAACTCTATTAACTGTCTGTCATTGATCGGTCACCATTTCTACTTAATTTCGTCATACATTCGGCATAAGATCGCCATACTTGGTAACACTTTGTGGTTGTTTTTAAGTGTTTTTCTTTAATTCATCTAATTCTAGTTATTCTATGAGCAATGTATTTTTATGTCGTTTTCTTTGTCAATTAGGTGCTTTTGATCTCGTTTGGTAATGGTTTCAGGTTAGCTTCAGAGTGATGGAAGATCGCGTGGCCAAAAGATGTGAAGAAAGAAGCAAAAAGCAAGGAAAAAGCATATGGGCAGAGGCGGACACGGTCTGACCGTGCCACCTGACACGGCCGTGTCAGGCCTCAAGAAGAATTCATCTCCCAGACCAGAAGCGGACACGGTCTGCCCGTGTCAAAGGACACGGCCGTGTCAGCGGTGCGGGCAGGAGTTCTAAATTTGTGGTTTTTCCAATTTTTAAAGTCCGGGGGCAGTTTGGGCATTGAGGCTAAAATCTGAAAACCTAGAGGGATTAAAAGAGGCTTGAGAGACAAGGGGAAGGTACTTTTTGATCGTACGAAAGAATTCCAGAAGGGAGCAAGATAGCGTTATCAAGGTTGTGGAAGACGAAGAGATTCAAGGGTGGAAACCATTGAAGATCAGAGTTCTCCTAATCTTTTGTAAATGTCTAAACTTTCTGATTTTGGTTTCTTGAATATTATGAGAGGCTAAACCCCCCAATGCTAGGGGGTGTCCCTGATTTGAATTGTAATGACTTTTGAATTCCGTATTTCTTTAATCAAGTATTAGTTTTATGCAATTTGATTGTTTAATGTTTTTATGCCTTCTTTGTCGGAAAAACAAAGATTGATCTACGGTTAACAATTTGTAGGACTACGGTTGTTAAGGTTTTTAAACAATTTGATCTAGTAGTTATCACCTAGGACTAGGGATACCGAAAGGTTATTTGAACATTCTTGATTATTTACATCTTTGGTTTGCAAACCTTTGTTTCTAAGGACTTAGGCAATAGGATTGCAAACCAAAAGGCTTTCCACTAAGGACTTAGGGAAACACCCTTAAGAACAAATAGTTGCAGTCTATGAACTTGTTGAAGAGATCTTTTTACAGAGTCATTATAAGGAAGATCAAACACCTACCCTGGCATTACCTCAAATTACATCTAAAAAGTCAAACTTTAATTTCAGCTTATTTTTATTATTTCTTTTATTTAAATTTACTTATTGCATTATAACAAAACACCTATTTGCTCTTTTGTTTAATTGACTTAAATAACTTGTGTTTCCTACGCAATCCTCGTGATCGATACTTGGGGTAAAACCCATTATTACTACATCGGTGAAAATAGTACACTTGCTATTTTTCCGATCAAGTTTTTGGCGCCGTTGTCGGGGATTGCCAAAATATAAGTTTTATTTTAGTCAATTAAAATTTTATTGCTCTGCAATTAAAATTCTTTTTGCTGAAATTTTTATTTGCTTATTTTAATTTTATTTTTTTAACTTATCTACTAATTGATTTCTAATCTTGTATGCGAGGTAAGGCCTCAGCTGAACTTCTTTTTAACGCAGAACCAGAAAGACTATTGAGAGCACGACTCCGAGAAGTCAAGCGAAAAAGACTGGCATCGAAAGAAAACTCCCCTGTAGTTTCAGAATCAGAAGACGAAGAAGTAATATCTATTCAGTCCGAGCAGTCAGATTCTGAGCCTGAAACTATGGCAGCTGATCCACCTCCCCCAGAGAGACTTTTGGGTGATTATGGAAGGGCCAATGCACCGCTTGGAAGAATGACCATTGTAAACCAACCGGTCAATGTTGCACACTTCCAACTTCATCCTTCAACTATCCGACAGTTGGAGAGCAAGCCGTTTGCAGGACGAATCAATGAAGATGCAAATAAGCATCTACAAAGATTCCTCACCACGACAACGTCATTAAAGATTGAAGGTCATTCTGAAGAAGCTAAGAGACTTGTAATGTTTCCTTTTACCTTATCTGAAGATGCGGAAGAGTGGTTTTACTCACTTCCAGCGGGAAGCATCACAACATGGCAACAGATGGAAACCGCTTTCTTGAACGAATACTTCCCCGCATCAGTTTTCATCCGAAAAAGATATGATATTGTAAACTTCAAGCAGAAAGAAGGGGAATCGTTGGGGGATGCATACAAAAGGTTCAAGAGATGTTTGGTTGCATGTCCTACTCATAATATGGACCCAACCGAGCAAATGCAGACTTTTGTTAATGATCTCCGACTTAAGACAAAACAGCTTATCGACACTGCTGCCGGTGGCTCAACTAACTTTGCAACAGCCACTGGTATCAAGAGAATCATAGAAGCGATTGCCGCCAATGAGCACATTGAGTTATATGACCGCGCTATGAGCCAACCAGAAGGTAAAATTGATTTGAAGCTTGCTGATCAGGTAGTTAAAATGGAAGAACAAATTGCGGCTGAAGTAGAAAGAAGATTGAAGAAGATGAATATTAGTGAACAGAAAGTAGCACATGTTGAGCCAGTCACCTCAGTTGTTTGTGAAATATGTAGTGGACCGCATTTTGCGATGCATTGTGTGGCAACGCAAGAACAGGTGGAGCAGATTCATATGTTGAGGCAAAATAATCCATATGCCAATACATATAATCCAGGTTGGAAAAATCATCCTTATTTCGCATGGAAAGACCAACAAGGAAACTTTCAAAAGCAAGGACCAACTCAACAACAACCTCCATATCAGCAACAATTCCAACACCATCCACAACAGTTCCAAACTCAAGGGCAACAACAGGTACAAAAAAAAGCAGATTGGGAGATCGCTATGGAAATAATGGCAGCTCAAAATTCTCAGTTTCAAGAAGAGACAAGAACCAACCTCAGGAACACCACAGCTTCAATCAAAAATCTGGAAGTTCAAATGGGTCAAATAGCACATCATCTCACTCTACAGGCACAAGGTACCCTTCCAAGCTCAACTGTGAAAAATCCGAAAGACCAAGAGAAGATTAATGCTGTTACTACAAGGAGTAAGAAAGTGGCAGAATCAGAAAAAGAAAAAGAGGAAATAGATGATCCCTTGGTGATTGAGGTAGATTTGGAGATAAGAGAGAATGTGAAAGAGCCCGAAATTGTGACACCACCGGTTACGCAACTTGAAGAGAAAAATAAGAAAGATGCTAAACCGGCAATCAAACTTCCTTTTCCTTCTAGAGTGACAAAGAAGAATTCAACAGAAAAGGATTTTGAGAAGTTTGCCTCCTTGTTTAAAAAATTAGAGGTTAATCTACCTTTCTTTGAAGCACTTGAGCAAATGCCTTTGTACAAGAAGTTTATGAAGGAGGTTATCGGTAAAAAGAGGCCAATGGGGGGAGAACCAAAAATTGCAACAGAAAAGTGTAGTCTAGTCTCTCCAGCAAGGAAGATCCCCATCAAGAAGAAAGACCCTGGAGCGGCGGCGATACCATGCACCATCAAGAACAGAATGTTTAAAAAGGTACTCATTGATTCGGGTTCTAGTGTGAGTTTAATGCCACTATCTATCTTTAAAAAGCTTGAATTGGGAAAGATAAGTGAAAGTGATACAAAGTTGAAGTTCGCTGATCACACCATCAAGAAATCATATGGGATAGCTGAAGACATACTAGTGGAGATTGACAAGCTTGTATTCCCTGTTGACTTCCACATCATGGACATTCCTGAAGATGAAGAAACTCCTATCCTACTTGGGAGACCATTTTTGTTGACAAGTCGTTGCAACTTTGACATTGAGAAAGGGACTCTGACGGTGAAATCCTTTAATGAAGAATTAACCTTAAAGATGCTAGAAGTCAAGAAACAAAGTGAAAGTGTACATGATCAAGCTTCTGTTGGTATGATCGAAAGTGAGGGAGAATACAAAAGACCTAAACATCTCCAAGAAAAAGTTTCAAGCATAGCTTCTCAGGTGGAACTAACTCATGTTTCTATCAAAAGTCCTAAGGTCTCTATAGAAGTTAAGAAGAAAAAGAAAGAAGAAAACCAAGGTGAGAAGGTGAAGGTTGAAAGTGAGTTAAAGAGAAAAGTGGTCCATGCTTTTCATCTTCATGAGTTCTTGGTGGAGAAAGTAACAAGCAACAAGGTTTGGAGAAGGAAATACCCTCCATAATGAAGGGTAATGGACCGTCGAGCCATGCGACGTTAAACGAAGCGCTTCGTGGGAGGCAACCCACGGTTTTTAATAACTAATCTTTCTGGTTGTTTGTCTTATTTTCAGGAAATAAAAGAGAGCATCTCCAGTGGAAGCTAGGAAGTGATCATTGGAATGCAATACCTCTGTAAGCAACCTCTCCGAGGCTGGTTCTAAAACATTGAGGACAATGTTTAGTTCAAGTGTGGGAGGGGTTCTTTTCAGTTGCTTTTTTTTCAGTTGCTTTTAGTTGTTTTCCATTTTTGTTTTTGTTTGTGTGTTGTGTTGACATTGTGTTATAGATTGAGTGATGGATGCCGAATGAATGATGATTGGTAGTTAGTGGATGAAAGGTACAACCTGAACTTAATCTCTCGAGGTACTTTGGAAGTGGACATAGCCGAAAGTGTCGGACGCAACTTGAAGAACTGGACTGAGAAGGTAAGTGGTGAAATCGAGCTGGAAAGGAAAGTCACATGACATAAAGGGTGTGTTGAAGCTGCAAACTTAGCCTACATCGTGAGGAACATAAAAAGCCAAACACATGTAAAGATCATCATGAGAGTGAAATCAGGTATGACTTTATCTCTCTAATTTTGCGTTTGTCCTACCGACACAGTACAAATATAAAATCACACACTGAGGCACTTGTTTTTTCTCCCTAGAGCCTTTCCGTCCTTCATTTATTTTTGTTTTATCCCTCGTTAAACCCGTTGAGCCATTTCCCCTTGTTTGTTTCAAACCACACATGTCATCCTTAACCATAATTCTATCATTTTTGTTTGGCACTTGTGTAATTATTGCTTCTTTTGAACTTGTGTTAAATTGTAAGTTTGGGGTGGTGCTTAAGAAAATAAAGGGCAAGTATGATATGAAAAAAAAGAGATAAGAAAAATGTGTAAAGCACAAGAAAAAAAATAGTTTGAAACACTTGCCTAAAAAGATTTGAAAGACTCGAATGATGTTGATTACCCGGTAATTAGGTAAAAAGGAGAGTCTAAGAAGAAACCCCCTCACACAAAACCGAACACAAAGACAAGAAAAATAACATAAGTGCTAGTTCATAAACCATTTGCATATCAATCTCTTGTTTATCCTTCCTTCCACCTCAGCCCCGTTACAACCTAAAAAGTCCTCAAAAAGTGTGTGAATTCTTTTTGTGTAGTGAAAGTAGGATGTATGCAAAGTCAAGGGTTGATATTGCATATCGTGATGTTGAGCGAAAAGCACTCTAACCCCGAGAGACAATGTGAGAAGTGTAAAAAGTTTGCAGGTGAAATACACTCTGTTGTGAAGTGTGATGGACAACAAGGTTCAATAAGCCCAAAAGCCTAATCAAGAAAGGGAAGTAAGTTGCGAAAGACATCGACTATGTTGTGGAAAAGAAAAGTTTAAGGTGACCTCTGTTTGATCTCTTGCATCACTTGAGGACAAGCAATGAGATAAGTTTGGGGTTGTAATCGGTCACCATTTCTACTTAATTTCGTCATACATTCGGCATAAGATCGCCATACTTGGTAACACTTTGTGGTTGTTTTTAAGTGTTTTTCTTTAATTCATCTAATTCTAGTTATTCTATGAGCAATGTATTTTTATGTCGTTTTCTTTGTCAATTAGGTGCTTTTGATCTCGTTTGGTAATGGTTTCAGGTTAGCTTCAGAGTGATGGAAGATCGCGTGGCCAAAAGATGTGAAGAAAGAAGCAAAAAGCAAGGAAAAAGCATATGGGCAGAGGCGGACACGGTCTGACCGTGCCACCTGACACGGTCGTGTCAGGCCTCAAGAAGAATTCATCTCCCAGACCAGAAGCGGACACGGTCTGCCCGTGTCAAAGGACACGGCCGTGTCAGCGGTGCGGGCAGGAGTTCTAAATTTGTGGTTTTTCCAATTTTTAAAGTCCGGGGGCAGTTTGGGCATTGAGGCTAAAATCTGAAAACCTAGAGGGATTAAAAGAGGCTTGAGAGACAAGGGGAAGGTACTTTTTGATCGTACGAAAGAATTCCAGAAGGGAGCAAGATAGCGTTATCAAGGTTGTGGAAGACGAAGAGATTCAAGGGTGGAAACCATTGAAGATCAGAGTTCTCCTAATCTTTTGTAAATGTCTAAACTTTCTGATTTTGGTTTCTTGAATATTATGAGAGGCTAAACCCCCCAATGCTAGGGGGTGTCCCTGATTTGAATTGTAATGACTTTTGAATTCCGTATTTCTTTAATCAAGTATTAGTTTTATGCAATTTGATTGTTTAATGTTTTTATGCCTTCTTTGTCGGAAAAACAAAGATTGATCTACGGTTAACAATTTGTAGGACTACGGTTGTTAAGGTTTTTAAACAATTTGATATAGTAGTTATCACCTAGGACTAGGGATACCGAAAGGTTATTTGAACATTCTTGATTATTTACATCTTTGGTTTGCAAACCTTTGTTTCTAAGGACTTAGGCAATAGGATTGCAAACCAAAAGGCTTTCCACTAAGGACTTAGGGAAACACCCTTAAGAACAAATAGTTGCAGTCTATGAACTTGTTGAAGAGATCTTTTTACAGAGTCATTATAAGGAAGATCAAACACCTACCCTGGCATTACCTCAAATTACATCTAAAAAGTCAAACTTTAATTTCAGCTTATTTTTATTATTTCATTTATTTAAATTTACTTATTGCATTATAACAAAACACCTATTTGCTCTTTTGTTTAATTGACTTAAATAACTTGTGTTTCCTACGCAATCCTCGTGATCGATACTTGGGGTAAAACCCATTATTACTACATCGGTGAAAATAGTACACTTGCTATTTTTCCGATCAAGTTTTTGCATCTTTCTTTATCTTTTGCCATAAACCTTTATCTTTGAGATGTTAGCCTTTAGGAAAGGGTTGAGGGTGCCTAACACCTTCCCTCGACCTGAATATAGTATCTTACCCTGATCTCTAGACTGCGTAGGTTTCCTATTCGCCTTGGTAGAATAGGTGGCGACTCTCTAAGTTATAATTTTTAGGCAGGTTGCTACAGCTCGCGACTTTGCTGGGGACAACTTAAATGATGAATACTATGCTCCTATAGGTTTTAGGTTTTGGCAGGGTTTAGGTTTGGCAACTTTTTTTTAGGGTTTGGCTAACGTGCTTTTTCAGGGTTTGTAATTATTTTTATTTTTTATTTTTTTAAATTTTGTTTATTTATTTACTTTTATCTAAAAATATTTAATTATTTAGGATATGTTTATATCTAATCGCTTATGTGAATATATTTATATTTTATTGCCTGTTATATTTTTATATGCAATGCTGGATATTATGTCGTGTTAAAACCCTAAGTGTGGGAGTTAACTTTGAGATCAATAGGGGACATGAATCGCCTACGAGTCTCATTGATAACTCCACTCGGAGTGGGTTGAGTATTCGGAAATGTCCAAAACGAGGCTTGACTTTGTTGAGGGCAGGACTGGATACTTGGCTGATCTCTCCGAGAACCTACCCCAAAAATTCGAACCTCATGGATAAAATGAGTTGTTCTAAAATCCGAAGAGACAAAAAGTCTCGGAGGCTACGAACGACCCCATGAGACCTTCTAGAACCCCCCTATAAAAAGGTTGGCTCCCAAGAGCCGCTACGTCGAACCTATGAACTTATGTGATTATGTGCTATATGTATATATATGTGTTGATCCTTATTTTTTTTATTATTATTTCTTTTTTCCATTCATCATGCATCATGTGCATTCTTGCATCATATCTTATTCAAAAAAAAAACAAAGAAAGAAAAAGGATATCATGCATGACATACACATCATTTTCATGGCATTAAGAGAAGATTTCTCTTCTATCTCCAGAACAAGGAACCATTGGGAAGGATAACCTAACATCCCGACCATATTATCCAACAAGATTTCAGCAGAAGAGATCAATGGATCAACAAAAGCAACAGGGTGGCCAACGCACCTGGAGGTCCAAGCCAAAACGATCATTCACTCCGTTGTACATGCCATTATCTCAAGCTTTGCAATGTCTGCTCAACCAAAACTTGGTAACTCTGCTACCTCCATACTCAGCTCCAGCTAACCCCGCTCCTGGGTACAAGCATCATGCTAGGTGCGCTTATCATTCAGATAGTCCTGGTCATGATACAGAGGATTGTGGGCCGTTAAAGCACAAGATCCAAGATTTGATTGAAGAAGGGCTCATTGAGTTCGAGGATCCTCACAAGTCTAATGCCATAGGTGGCTAGAAGGAGGATTTCTTAGACCATTAGTTTTGTTTTCATTCGCAATTTCTTTCCGTTTGTTTAAACATTAGTCTTACGACATATGCTGTGTACTTTACAATAATCATTAATGCATTGCTTACGTTTGTCTTGATTTATTCCTAGTGTTCTCACTATATTTAAAACTGTGTTTTTACTTGGTTTTCTTCTTTGTGATATTCAACTCTCGTTAAAAGTCGTACACCTTTAGAGGGAGAATGACGAAAACGATACCACAATTTCATGCACTACGCTTTCGAACAGACCATGTTGACGATGTATAGGCATTGTTTCAATTCCTAAATAACGGAGATATAAGGATGTTAATCCCTTGTCAACCCCTTTGAGCCTAAAGAAGTAAGAGTTTTCCTTCATATAAAATAAAACCCTTAATACATAACCTGGGGTAGGGTAGTTGCTCAGTTAACTTAATTATTCCAAGTTGTTCCTTTGAACATAATCACCGATGGTTCCCCGTCATCATTAAGTCCGGCAGTCAATGTCCGCAAAGAAAAAGAAAGCAATGCAAGGGCCTGCTAAGTCAAAACCTATTAAGGAGACTTAGGCAAAATTGGGGCATCCCGCTGACTGTAGTTTTAAAATGAACAGTTCAGGCAAAAGTTAGGGATAACAAAGTCGAAAAGAGGTCACCACATACCCTCGACAAAAGGAAGATATTACAAAAAAGGAGAATGGCTGCCTTTGCAGATAAACCTTTGGTTTTTGAACCATCATGTCAATGTCGTAATTCCCTAATTCTTTTGGAGACTAAATGCATAGCTGACTGAGCATAGGACTAGAGAACATCACGAAGATTGGGATGGGTACAAATAAACTTTGAGCCTCTATCTTTTGTTTCTTTAAACCGTGAATCAGGCCACGTTACAACCCTTAAAAGTCCTAACTGAAGCATGGTTAGTTCGAAAGCATATCGTTGCTAAAGGTATCCTGACTCCTTAAGGTCTACTATAACTCTTGAGTTGATATCACTTTCTTACAAAAAAAAACTTTGTTTTACTCAAAAATGTTTTTAAACTTTCAAGACAGACATATGCATTCGCATCTTATGAATTTCATTACAAAGTACACTTGTCTATGTGGATTCAGATGTTTAAATATCAAGGAGAAGTTGCATGGGGCATGGCTAATGGCTAAAAATCCTACTGACTGACGAAGTAGCTTTAAAAACTCGTCGAAAGAAGAAACATCCCTTAAGCATGACTGGAATGGCTAATGTGTACACATGGCATAACTCGTCATTATACCATTTACATGGGGCAAATCTAATCAAGATCCATATAATCTCTCAAAGACGCTGAAGAGCCCATAGGGCAAGCCCATTACCTGGGGGCATGTTGCAAAGGTCACTCAGTATCAGATGGCATTAATGCCACTCTCACATCCTTTCCAGGAACCGTTATAGGATATTTCTCAATCTGTCCATATAGTCTTCTCTAAGACATGTTCAAATACTTTTCACCCTTTCTAGGAGCTTTTTCAGACAGTCTTTTAAAAGACCCACCTTCTTATCCTTTCTATTTTCAAACCCTTTCAGACAGTCTTCTCTAAGACATATTCCTTCCCAAGAACCTTTTCTAGGTAGTCTTCTGTAAGACATCTCTTAACTTTTTCCAGATAGTCTTTTAAGACATATTCAAACTTCTCTTACGCTTTCAAGAACCTTGTCAAACTTTGTTTAAAGTACAGAGTCTTTTCTAAGACAGTTCACCATCCTTTCTAGGGTGATCTTCTTCAAGATGTTTTTCCTAAGTTTTGTTTAAAACCCCACATTCCTTAAAACAGTCTTTATCCTCTATAGGAACATTTTGACCCTCTGCACAAACACATCCCTTTGAGCTTTGTTTAAAGCGCAACCTTGTTTAAGACAATTTCCCATTCTTCCCAAGGATCTCTTCAGAAGGCATCATCTCATCCTAAGTACTCAGCAAATCATTGTTCGTCAGGATGCGACCGAAATGCATGACTCATTCTGAAAAGCATCTGCTTCACATTCAAATCAACACTTAGCATCAAGGAGACCTTGAAATTGGTCTAATCAAAGATGATCATTCCTGATAAAGACCCTTGAATGGGGAAACCACGTTCAGAGGGTTTTCCTAAAACATGGGCATACAATCAAGGATCCTATTAACTAGGGCACATCCTTCAAGAATTCAAACACTGGGGCAATATATATCAGGCAAGACATGGTGAAACTCGAGTTCCCTCTAAAGGTCCCTCCTTCAGATTAAGGGGCACGTCTCTCAAAATTTCTGATATTCGGGAAGTCACACTAGCATCACACAAGGAGCGTTGTTGCGTAATTGATCTTCCCACGCCTGTATCGGCATACATGCATAATTCTCATTTATTTTGAGAATATCATTACATGACACATGCATCATGACATTGCATAAAACTAACGCTGCCTTTTCAGGTCACTTCATAATCAAAAGGATGTTATCATCCAAATACAGTGCAAATACGATCGTATCAACGATTCAATCTTAACAGATACAATTCTAATACCTCATTCCAAGTCTTTCTTCAAAGACAATCCAGAAGCAATCTAAGAATTTCTCACCTCTCCAGGTAGTCTTGTCCAAGACAATTATCCTAACCTTTCCAAACAGTCTTGTTTGAGACATATCCTAAACCTTTCTAGGTAGTTTTGTTTAAAACGTATCATATCCTTTATAGGAACCTTTCTAGGCAGTTTTGTTTAAAACGTTTCACGACCTTTATAGGAACCTCTCTAGGTAGTTTTGTTTAAAACGCTTCATGTCCTTTATAGGAACCTTTCCAGGTAGTTTTGTTTAAAACATCTTTTGTCCTTTATAGGAACCTTTCCAGGTAGTTTTGTTTAAAACATCTTTTGTCCTTTATAGGAACCTTTCTAGGTAGTTTTGTTTAAAACATATCGCGCCCTTTATAGGAACCTTTCTAGGTAGTTTTGTTTAAAACGTATCGTACCCTTTATAGGAACCTTTCTAGGTAGTTTTGTTTAAAACATATCGCGCCCTTTATAGGAACCTTTCTAGGTAGTTTTGCTTAAAACATATCGTACCCTTTATAGGAACCTTTCTAGGTAGTTTTGTTTAAGACACATCGTGTCCTTTATAGGAACCTTCTCTAGGTAGTTTTGTTTAAAACATATCATGCCCTTTATAGGAACCTTCTCTAGGTAGTTTTGTTTAAAACATATCATGCCCTTTATAGGAACCTTTTCTAGGTAGTTTTGTTTAAAACGTATTGTACCCTTTATAGGAACCTTTCTAGGCAGTTTTGTTTAAAACGTATCGTACCCTTTATAGGAATCTTTCTAGATAGTTTTGTTTAAAACACATCGTTCCCTTTATAGGAATCTTTCTAGATAGTTTTGTTTAAAACGTATCGCTCCCTTTATAGGAACCTCTCTAGGTAAGTCTTGTTTAAGATATCCCGTATCCTATCTAAGAGCCTTTCCAAGTGAGTCCTGTTTAAGACGTACCATAACCTGTCTAGGTAGTCCCGTTTAAGACGTTTCATATCTTTTTTAGGAACCTTTCTAGGTGAGTCTTATTTAAGACATATCATGCCTTTCTAGGTAGCCTTCTTAAAATGTTTATCCAATCTTTTCTAAGACACACTTAGTTCTTTTAAAGAACTCCTCAGTTAGTCTTCTCCAAGACATTCTTCCTAAGCATTGTTCAAAGCCTAAGCTTCTTCGCATCAACCTTCGATACACCCTCTTCAGGTAGTCTTATGTAAGACATTACTCCGTATCTCCTCGGATACAATCAAATGATCCAGGTATGAAAAGCATATGCTTTAGACAAATATCCTGCCAGGTAAATGGGTGGCATCTATAAGCCCATCTCCCGCGGAACTCCTTCCCTACGCAAGCAAATTTCAGGGTATTTCAGTGTCCAATCATCTTCTACCTCTTCAGGTTCAAGAAGATTGAACAGGGGCAGCTGTCATACCCCAAAATTTGCCTTCCATATTCCATTTACAATGATTCAAAGTTCAAGATTCAATTCCAAAGCTTTGCTCAAACAATCCCAAGATCCACAGTCAACTGATCCAATCCTAAAGGCCAACTACAATCAAAGCATGATTCAAACCTATGATCATTGGTCAAACATCAAGTATAGAGGTGCATAACCATCATTTGATCAAAGAATGATCATGATTCCATTAATAGAAACTCAGAGATGAACAAATACAAAAAGGTTCAAATTAGGGTTTCTTAGGAGAAAGTCAACCCAACTTTGACTGGGCATAACTTTCACATGGAACATCAAAAATTCCCCACTCAAAGCCTATTTTAAAGGAAATTGGATTCTCTACAACTTTGCCTCTCACAAGCCAGGGCTAGAAATGCTTCATTTGAGAGTTATAGTACAAAAGATTACAGGTCATTTTCAAGCATCCTTCAAAAGCAGTTTTTTTGCAAAGAGGATATGATCAAGATAAAAGCTCCAAATGAAAAATATGTTCCAAAGTGGCTTGTAGAGGACATCTTGAGGTTTCCAAAAAGTACTAGAACTCCCTCATAGCTTAAAAATTGAGTGAGATATGCTTGGTCAAAGTAGGGTGATTTTGGAGGACCAAATGTGAAATAAAAGGGGGTCAAAATGGAATTTTCCACAAGTGGGCCTATGTTTTGTAATCCAAACTTGATCCATAAGATATTTAGGCTGCCCAAGACACATGCCACGAAATTAAATATTTTTATTTGATTTAATGTGATTTTTATTTCATTTTTTAATGATTTAATTAAGTAGAAAATCAAATGTTTTGTCAAATAAGTGCATATGGATTGATTTTAATCAGCATTTATGGCAAAATACTATATAATTTTCGTGCGTATTGATTGAAAAAAAAATCAACACAAAATAGGGCCAAAATAGAAAGTTTCTATTTGAAAATAAAATCAATTTTCTCAAGTTTGGTAAGATTGGATGCAAGGAGCATTTGGGCTGTGTATTTGACCTAATCTTGCTTCTCTATAAGTATGCAACACATAGCAATGGACTAGGGGAGGAAAAATTCGGACCAGAGGCAAGAGTGCAAGAATAAAAAAAGCTCCAAGAACTCAAATTCGATTTCAAGGAATTGGAGGCTTTCAAGAAGGTTCAGGCATTGCAAAAGATTCATCAAGGGATTCTGAAGCTATTGGGATCGCTACTCTGCTTCAACACCCCCAGAATTACCTCATATTTGCCAAGGTAAGTCACTTCAAAAACCTCTTCGATCTGGACAATATACGCATCATCACTGAAATATAATTGCATATTATTGTTTTTACCACTGCTGTGAACGTTTCTGGGTCGGTTATTCTAAGCTTGCGCGTCTTAACCATGTTCTGCCATTAAAGGCCGTTTGGAGTTTTAGGGTTTTCGTTTGGGGCTTTTGGGTTAGAGGCGAAATTAGGATTAATTATAGGCATGGTCATGTTCGTATGATTGAGACGAGCAGATCTGGGGTGGTGCGAAAGATTTATATATACGTATGCCCTGTTCGCTATTTTTCCAGGTACAGCAGCTACGAACAAGTCCGTAGCTATTTTGTAGCTAAATACGCAGGTGTATTGCAAGTTTGGTTGAAGAAGATGATGATGTGTCATGATCTGATACGCGCGTTTGAATTTCGCGCTCGTTTTGCTATGGGTTCTTTTGACTACCCATATAATGTATTGACTGTATTGCTTAAACAACTGAACCACGTAGCTGGAGTGGTAAGGTTACGCGCGTATGAGCAAAGGGACGAGGGTTCGATCCCTCGCTCCCTATTATTATTTTTACAAAAGATCTTGTTCTTGATTGTGTGTTGCGCCTATCAGGTGGAGCATCATGCTCCCTCAGATCTGAGCATAGGATCATCTATCCACTTAGATCATACGCCCCAGATTTAGTTCCCTATACCATGCGCCCTAGTGACAATCACACTGAATCAAGACCCTAATAACTTTAATAATTTTAATTATCTATTTGTTTTAATTAAAATACTTTTAAATATATTTATTAATATAATAATAATTGTTTTTTAAATAAATTATTATATGATATTTATATTAAAAGTTTTAATTTGTTGTTCGTGCCGATTAAATCGATTAATCGCTATGGTCAACAATAGTTTTAATTAAAATGCTATTTAATTAAAATACAAATTAAATTATATTCGATTAAATGGTTGCAACTATATTATTAGTTGTGATGACTAATCCTTTCTTTTTTCTAACTTCAAATTTGTTATCCTTTTTAATCGAATCAATCGATTGCGAGGGGTAACAATGCAAATCAATTAGTAAAATTATTAAAAGATATCCTAATTCGTTATCAGTAATAATCAAATCAATTGATTAAAATTGGTAACGACACAATTTCAAATCTGTTAACTATGGCGATCGAATCTATTGATCGTTGCGGTTAATAATGCAAAATTAAAACCAGGGTTGTACGCCCAAATCTCAAAACACTTCTCAAACCTTTCAAAACCACAATATTAGACTATGGATTTTCATCCTTATCAATTAGGCAACTCAAAACGCTTTTCAAAGCATAAACAACTTCAAACACAATCAAATTCAATTCTAAGGCGTACAACCCTGTCCCCGAACTACGTTGACTCTGATTCTCCATAACGAGATACGTAGGCACTTGGCAACAAGGCGAGTCCCCCTCTTCCAAACTCTAATCATGTTCATATAATTAGCCTTTCAACTCTATTAACTGTCTGTCATCTTTCTTTATCTTTTACCATAAACCTTTATCTTTGAGATGTTAGCCTTTAGGAAAGGGTTGAGGGTGCCTAACACCTTCCCTCGACCTGAATATAGTATCTTACCCTGATCTCTAGACTGCGTAGGTTTCCTATTCGCCTTGGTAGAATAGGTGGCGACTCTCTAAGTTATAATTTTTAGGCAGGTTGCTACACCCATTGCTCCTCAGAAACAGACATAAGGCATGTCACCTTCTGCTTCTCAAGATCTGAAAGATCAATCTTATAAATGTTGTTCTTTCTCGTGCCTGTAAATAGGATTGAGCCATCCTTCTGACTTACAGCCTTGCAAGACTTTTGATTGAAGATTATATCATAACCATTGTCACTTAATTGACTTATGGACAATAAGTTATGCGTTAATCCTTCTACAAGAAGTACATTAGTTATGGAAGGAGAGTTACCAAGACTTATGGTTCTAGAGCCAATGATTTTGCCCTTCTGATCTCCTCCAAACTTGACTTCTCCACCTGGTTTAAGCACCAGGTCTTGGAATGTAGACCTTCTTCCCGTCATGTGTCGCGAGCACCCAGAGTCCAGGTACCATGACATTTTGCTTTTTGTCCTCTTTGCAGCCAAGGATATCTGCAACAGAAATTATCTTCTCCTTAGGTACCCACAATTTCTTGGGTCCTTTCTTGTTATTTTTCCTCAAGTTCTGATTGAACTTGGGTTTAGCATAATATTTAACAGGAGGAACATCATGATATTCTTTAGGTTTGTCAGCATGATATTTCATAGGATGTGTCACATGCTTCTTGGTGTGAACAGTGTTAAAACTCTGTGCATGTGAAGTGAGCTAATATCATGTGCATGGCCATATTTGAACTGATCATACAATGGCTTGTATGTGATCTTCAGATCATCAATAGGTTCAAATTTATGTGAGGTATCACCCTCATAGCCAAAGCCAAACCTTCTGTTTCTAGAAACTCCATATATCATAGAAGCAAGATGACTTCTGCCAATACTTCTAGATAAGAACTTTCTGAAGCTCGAGTCATATTCTTTCAGAATATGATTGAGACTCGGAATGGATTTTTCTGTTTCAGAAGGAGATCCACTATCTTTTGATAGATTTAAAACTTTTTCCTTCAGTTCAGAATTTTCCACTTCCAGCTTCTTAGTTTCAAATTCAAACTGCTTCTTCAGCTTTTTGTATTTGATACTAAGATGAGCCTTGAGTTCCACAAGTTCTGTTAAACTGGAAACTAACTCATCTCTAGATAGTTCAGAAAATACCTCTTCAGAATCTGATTCTGATGTAGATTCTGATCCATCATCTTCTGTAGCCATCAGCGCGAAGTTGGCTTGCTCTCCTTCAGAGTCTGATTCTGATTCAAAATCATCCCATGTTGCCATAAGACCTTTCTTCTGATGAAACTTCTTCTTGGGATTCTCCTTCTGAAGTTTTGGACATTCTTTCTTGAAGTGTCCAGGCTCATTGCACTCATAGCAGACAGCCTTCTTCTTGTCAGATCTTCTGTCACCAGAAGATTCTCCTCGTTCAAATCTCTTTGAACTTCTGAAGCCTCTGAACTTCCTTTGCTTGCTCTTCCAGAGTTGGTTTACCCTTCTGGAGATCATGGACAGTTCTTCTTCTTCTTCAGATTCTGATTCTTCAGAATCTTCTTTAGCCTGAAAAGCGTTAGTGCATTTTTTAACATTAGATTTTAATGCAATAGACTTACCTTTCTTTTGAGGCTCGTTTGCGTCCAGTTCTATTTCATGGCTTCTCAAGGCACTGATAAGCTCTTCCAAAGAAACTTCATTCAGATTCTTTGCAATCTTGAATGCTGTTACCATTGGACACCATTGTTAGAACAAGATTTGTTCTTATCAATTATCTTAGTTTTGATGATAACAATAATATGAATTTTGCTTAAGATAATATGGTACTCTAATCCAATGCAATTTCCCTTTCAGGAAATATATATAAAGAGTACGCATAATTCAGCGCTCAGAAGTTGTGTCTCAAATGGTTCAGCATGCAACATCAGAACATGGTCTGGCAAGACATCAGAAGATGGTCGAAGCAGAATCAGAACATGGCATCAGAAGAACATGAGATCAGAAGCACTGAAGATCAGAAGATGGTATCACGCAACAGAAGCACTTCAAGATCAGAAGATCAGAAGATGCTATGCACCAAGCTGTTTGACTCTGATGATATTCAAACGTTGTATTCACAAACATCAGATCAGAAGGAAGTACAGGTGGCAGACTACGCTCACTGACAAAAGGAACGTTAAAGCTACTAAAGGCAACGTCAGTAGACACAGCGTGAACAAGGCTCGAGGTAGTTGACAAAAGCGTATAACATTAAATGCAATGCTGTACGGAACACGCAAAGCATTAAATGCACTCAACGGTCATCTTCTCAACGCCTATAAATATGAAGTTCTGATGAGAAGCAAGGTTACCAATTCTCAACAACTCTGAACGAAAATAAACTTGCTGAAATGCTATTCAATCAAAGCTCAGAATCTTCATCAACTCACTACATTGCTGTTGTAATATCTTAGTGAGATTAAGCTTAAACGATAAGAGAAATATCACAGTTTGTGATTATAGCTTTTAAGAAGCATTTGTAAACTCTTGAATAGATTACATTAAGTTGTAAGGAACTAGAGTGATCGTGTGATCAGTATACTCTAGGAAGTCTTAGCAGTTGGCTGAGCAGTTTGTAACTAGAGTGATCAGGTTGATCAGTAGACTCTAGAAAAGTCTTAGAAGTTGTCTAAGCAGTTGTTCCTGGAGTGATCAAGTTGTGATCAGAATACTCTAGAAGACTTAGTCGTGGACTAAGTGGAAAACCATTGTAATCCGTGCGATTAGTGGATTAAATCCTCAGGTTGAGGTAAATCATCTCTGCGGGGGTGGACTGGAGTAGCTTCGTTAACAGCGAACCAGGATAAAAATAATTGTGCAATTTATTTTTATCGTCCAAGATTTAAAGTCACACTTATTCAATCCCCCCCTTTCTAAGTGTTTTTCTATCCTTCAATTGGCATCAGAGCGCCGGTTCTAAGGTGCAAGCACTTAACCGTGTTTAGAAAAGATTCAGGAAGAGAAAAACGCTTCAGTAAAAGATGGTTGATGAAAGTGAAAAGACTACACCTACACCTGCATCTACATCTGGCTCTGCTGAGCAATACAACGGTAACAATGGTTATACTAGACCGCCGGTATTTGATGGTGAAAACTTTGAATACTGGAAAGATAAACTGGAAAGTTACTTTCTGGGTCTAGATGGTGATCTATGGGATCTTCTGATGGATGGTTACAAACATCCTGTAAATGCCAGAGGCGTAAAGCTAACAAGGCAAGAAATGGAAGATGATCAGAAAAAGCTTTTCAGGAATCATCATAAATGCAGAACTGTTTTGCTGAATGCTATCTCTCATGCTGAGTATGAGAAGATATCTAACAGGGAAACGGCCTATGACATATATGAGTCCTTGAAAATGACTCATGAAGGAAATGCTCAAGTCAAGGAGACTAAAGCTCTAGCCTTAATCCAGAAGTATGAAGCCTTCAAGATGGAGGATGATGAAGACATTGAAAAGATGTTTTCAAGATTTCAAACTCTTACTGCTGGATTGAGAGTTCTTGACAAGGGATACACCAAGGCTGATCACGTAAAGAAGATCATCAGAAGCTTACCCAGAAGATGGGGTCCTATGGTGACTGCATTCAAGATTGCAAAGAATCTGAATGAAGTTTCTCTGGAAGAGCTGATCAGTGCCTTGAGAAGCCATGAGATTGAGCTGGATGCAAATGAGCCTCAAAAGAAAGGTAAATCTATTGCATTAAAATCTAATATCAAGAAATGCACTAACGCTTTTCAGGCTAAAGAAGAAGATCCTGAAGAATCAGAATCTGAAGAAGAAGATGAACTGTCCATGATTTCCAGAAGGGTAAATCAACTCTGGAAGAGCGAGCAAAGGAAGTTCAGAGGCTTCAGAAGTTCAAAAAGATTTGAACATGGAAAATCTTCTGATGACAGAAGATCTGACAAGAAGAAGGTCATGTGCTATGAATGCAATGAACCAGGACACTTCAGGAATGAATGTCCAAATCTTCAGAAGGAGAATCCCAAGAAGAAGTTTCATAAGAAGAAAGGTCTTATGGCAACCTGGGATGAGTCAGAAGATGATTCAGAAGATGAGCAGGCTAACTGTGCGCTGATGGCGACAGAAGATGACGGATCAGAATCTACATCAGAATCAGATTCTGAAGAGGTATTTTCTGAACTTACTAGAGATGAGTTAGTTTCCGGATTAACTGAACTTCTGGAATCCAAGTCTCAGATTTGTATTAAATACAAAAAGCTGAAAAAGCTATTTGAATTTGAAACAAAGAGGCTTGAGTTGGAAAATTCTGAATTGAAAGATAAACTTTTGAAATTATCCAATGATGTTGGATCTCCTTCTAATTCAGAAAAGTCCACTCCTAGTCTAAACCATATTCTGAAAGAATATGATTTAAGTTTCAGGAAGTTCTTATCTAGAAGTATTGGCAGAAGTCAGCTAGCTTCTATGATATATGCTGTATCCGGAAACAAAAGAGTTGGCATTGGTTATGAGGGTGAAACCCCATACAAAATTGAACCTGTTGATGAAATGAAACTCACATACAAGCCATTGTATGATCAGTTCAAGTATGGCCACTCTCATGATATTAGGCACACTTCACATGCACAAAGTTTTCACATAACACACACCAAGAAGCATGTGACACAACCTAGGAAATATCATGAAACTCATATTAAAAATTATCATGCTGTTCCTCCTATTGCTTATAATGTCAAACCCAAGTTCAATCAGAACTTGAGAAAATCTAACAAGAAAGGACCCAAGAAAATGTGGGTACCTAAGGATAAGATTATTCCTATTGCAGATATCCTTGGCTGCAAGAAGGACAAAGCACAACATGTCATGGTACCTGGACTCTGGATGCTCACGACACATGACAGGAAGAAGGTCTATGTTCCAAGACCTGGTGCTTAAGTCTGGAGGAGAAGTCAAGTTTGGAGGAGATCAGAAGGGCAAGATAATTGGCTCTGGAACTATAAAGTCTGGTAACTCTCCTTCCATTTCTAATGTACTTCTTGTAGAAGGATTAACTCATAACCTCTTATCTATCAGTCAATTAAGTGACAATGGTTATGATATAATCTTCAATCAAAAGTCTTGCAAGGCTGTAAATCAGAAGGATGGCTCAATCCTATTTACAGGCAAGAGGAAGAACAACATTTATAAGACAGATCTGCAAGATCTTATGAGTCAGAAGGTGACTTGTCTTATGTCTGTTTCTGAAGAGCAGTGGGTCTGGCACAGGAGATTAGGTCATGCTAGTTTGAGAAAGATCTCTCAGATTAACAAACTGAATCTTGTCAGAGGACTCCCTAATCTGAAATTCAAATCAGATGCTCTTTGTGAAGCATGTCAGAAGGGCAAGTTCTCCAAACCTGCATTCAAGTCTAAGAATGTTGTTTCTACCTCAAGGCCATTAGAACTCTTGCACATTGATCTGTTTGGACCAGTCAAAACAGCATCTGTCAGAGGAAAGAAATATGGATTAGTCATCGTAGATGATTATAGTCGCTGGACGTGGGTAAAATTCTTGAAACACAAGGATGAGACTCATTCAGTGTTCTTTGATTTCTGCATTCAGATTCAATCTGAAAAAGAGTGTAAAATCATAAAGGTCAGAAGTGATCATGGTGGTGAATTTGAGAACAGATCCTTTGAAGAGTCTTCAAAGAAAATGGTATTGCCCATGATTTCTCTTGTCCTAGAACTCCACAACAAAATGGAGTTGTAGAGCGAAAGAATAGGACTCTGCAAGAAATGGCCAGAACCATGATCAATGAAACCAATATGGCTAAGCATTTCTGGGCAGAAGCAATAAACACTGCATGCTATATTCAGATTAGAATCTCTATCAGACCTATTCTAAATAAGACTCCCTATGAATTGTGGAAGAATAAAAAGCCCAACATTTCATATTTCCATCCTTTTGGATGTGTATGTTTTATTCTGAACACTAAAGATCATCTTGGTAAGTTTGATTCCAAAGCTCAAAAATGTTTTCTTCTTGGATATTCTGAACGCTCAAAAGGCTACAGAGTATACAATACTGAAACATTGATTGTGGAAGAATCAATCAATATCAGGTTTGATGATAAGCTTGGTTCTGAAAAACCAAAGCAGGTTGATAATTTTGCAGGTTATGATATTGACATATCAGAAGTTGTTGAGCCAAGAAGCAATGCATCAGAAGCAGAGCTTCTCAGAAGCAAAGAATCTGAAGATCAAGTATCAGCTTCTCTGGAGGATCTAAGTATTTCTGAAGAACCATCTGTCAGAAGATCATCTAGACTCATCTCTGGTCATTCAGAAGATGTCATTCTTGGAAAGAAGGATGATCCAATCAGAACAAGAGCATTCCTTAAGAACAATGCAGACTGTCAATTAGGTCTTGTATCTTTGATCGAGCCAACTTCTGTTGATCATGCTCTAGAAGATCCAGACTGGATAATTGCTATGCAAGAAGAACTGAATCAGTTTACAAGGAATGATGTTTGGGATCTTGTTCCTAGACCAGATGGATTCAATATAATTGGTACAAAATGGGTCTTCAGAAACAAGCTCAGTGAGAAAGG
Organism: Vicia villosa; assembly: GCF_029867415.1. NCBI lineage: Eukaryota > Viridiplantae > Streptophyta > Magnoliopsida > Fabales > Fabaceae > Vicia > Vicia villosa. The sequence goes on along the minus strand of NC_081186.1, from coordinate 134,270,322 downwards.
TGAGGTGGTAAGGAACAAAGCCAGACTGGTGGCTCAGGGTTATAGTCAGCAAGAAGGGATTGACTATACAGAAACCTTTGCACCAGTGGCCAGGTTAGAGTCTATTCGTCTATTAATTTCTTTTGCCACTCAACATAACATCACTCTCTATCAGATGGATGTTAAGAGTGCCTTTTTAAATGGTTATATAGATGAAGAAGTTTATGTCCATCAACCTCCTGGTTTTGAAGACTCTATGTCTCCGAATCATGTGTTTAAACTAAAGAAATCATTATATGGATTGAAGCAAGCTCCCAGAGCTTGGTATGAACGCTTAAGTTCTTTCCTTCTAGATAATGGTTTCACTAGAGGAAAAGTGGACACTACTCTCTTTTGTAAAACCTTTGAAAAGGATATTTTAATCTGTCAAATATATGTAGATGATATTATTTTTGGAACATCTAATGCTACACTTGGAAAGGAGTTTGCTAAGTCTATGCAGGCTGAGTTTGAAATGAGCATGATGGGAGAACTCAAGTATTTCCTTGGAATACAAATAAATCAAACATCAGAAGGAACATATGTTCACCAAACCAAGTATGTGAAGGAACTTCTGAAGAAGTTTAATCTTCTGGACTGCAAAGAAGCCAAAACTCCTATGCATCCAACATGCATCCTAGGTAAGGATGAGGTAAGTAAGAAGGTAGATCAGAAGTTATACAGAGGTATGATTGGATCTCTTCTATATTTGACTGCTTCTAGACCTGACATTCTGTTCAGTGTTTGTTTGTGTGCTAGATTCCAATCAGATCCTAGAGAATCTCATTTAACTGCTGTTAAGAGAATTCTAAGGTATCTGAAAGGTACTACTAATGTTGGTTTAGTTTACAGAAAATCTAAAGAATACAACTTAGTAGGATTCTGTGATGCTGATTATGCTGGAGACAGAATTGAAAGAAAAAGTACTTCAGGAAGTTGCCAATTTCTTGGAAGTCATTTGATCTCTTGGTATAGCAAGAAGCAAGCAACTATTGCTCTATCAACAACAGAAGCAGAATATGTCGCTGCTGCTGGCTGTAGTACACAGATGCTCTGGATGAAGAGTCAGTTGGAAGATTATCAGATATTTGAGAGTAACATTCCTATATTCTGTGATAATACTTCTGCTATATGTTTATCTAAGAATCCTATTCTTCATTCAAAAGCTAAACATATTGAGATTAAACATCATTTCATAAGGGACTATGTTCAGAAGGGTGTTATTTCTTTAAACTTTGTGGATACAGACCATCAATGGGCTGATATCTTTACAAAACCCCTGGCTGAAGATAGGTTTAAATTCATTCTGAAGAACATCAGTATGGATCTATGCCCAGAATGAGAAGATGAGAAGTTCTTATATATGAGTATCTTCTGAAATGAAATGTGATTTTCCAATCAGAAGTTCTGATTGAAATCTTTTAGAAATTATGATTCGGTTATTACTAACGTTTCATTGTCTAAGTTGATTCAGAACCTCTTTTAAAGCAAAACAGCTGTTACGTTTTATCTCGGGATGGTAAACCTGTCGTTACTATTCATGGATAAACGCGCGTGCAGTTGAAGGGACGCCGACCATAGGTAACTGTGCTAGTCACCTCATTTGTCTTTATTATCTCTCCTCACGTCACGTAACATTAAATGCTAGTCATCATTCGTTTCATTTTATTTCTTTTTAAATACTCTTCAAACTCTTCTCTTTCCCTCTCATCTTTCTCTATCTCCTTTTTCTCTCTCTCTCTTCCATATCAAACCCTACTTGTTCATTTTTCTGCAAACCCATCATGAACTCTTCATCAAGCCCAGGAAATAATGAAAATGATCAAAACAACAAAAGAAAAGCTGTTGAAACATCACCTTCCAAACCCAAAAAGATCAAAATCACCTATGATCCTCTCAAGGTGAATCCATTCGAAGCAATGTTGTCTGGAAATTATTCTAGACGAGTGTTTCATCCTCCTGGTGAAAGCCCTCCATCATCTCCATCTTCTTCCTCATCTTTCGACCTTCAAGACTCAGCTTCCTCTTCATCTAACCTTTCCTCTCCCTTAGTCTCTTCTGAAGAAATCTCTTCATCTTCACCTGCTGGGAATGCTGTCTCTGGTAAAGATGGTGGAAGATCTGCATCAGAACCAAGTCTCCCTGACTCCTCGCCTGAAAGCCCGAGAAGCAGTCAATGAAGCGTTTCACTCCTTCATGGCATGCTGGCACAGACGTTGTCTTAGCTAGGGTCCTAGGATTTGGTCTTTGTAGTTTTCTTTTCCTTGTTGCTTCTGCTTGTTAAACATAGGAATTTCGTGTTAACCTTTTTGATTATCAATGAAAAAGTTTCTTTGATTTACATTCCAGTGATTCCATTTGTCGTTTTCTGCATCTGAATCTTTTTAAATATTCTTTTTGATGTTATGACAAAAAGGGGGAGAAGATAAATGATAAATGATTTGATTAAATCTATCAGTTGCTGGGTAAAGGCTCCCACACATTCACTAACAAGAACTGCAAGTTCTATATGGTTTAAGTGTTTTGCAGGTACAGAGAAGTGAAGTGAATCTTCAGAAGCAAACACTAGAAGCAAAACCATAAGAAGCGTTATTCTGTAAAAGGAATAAGCTCTTGGAAACTGAAGCAAGCTGAGTGCTATCAAATCAGAAGCACGATCAGAAGCACTGATAATAGAATTTGAATATCATTGTCTATCCTGTTCTGACAAAATTCTATTTGCTCTGATACATATAATGTTATGGCTCTGATACATTATTTGCTCTGATACATTATTTCAGCCTATATGGCTCTGATACATATAATGTGTTCAAACATACATTTTATGTTCTAACTCGTTCATGCTGACTTTTGTCGTTTAGTTTTTGTTCTGTAACATTTCAGGATGTAGAGATGCTCTGATGATGCTCTGGTACATTCAACAATGTTCTGATACAAATCTAGCATGAAGTGATGATTGGTAGACATTCAAAGTTCTGAAGCTATCCGAGGGAAGCAGAAATCAGAAGATGTGAATGTTCTAAAAGATCCAGAAAACTCAAGTTCTGAAGCTGTCCTGAATGGAAGCAGAAGTCAGAAGCTGTGAATGTTCTGAAGATCAAAGAAATTCAAGTTCTGAAGCTGTCCTGAATGGAAGCAGAAGTCAGAAGCTGTGAATGTTCTGAAGATCAAAGAAATTCAAGTTCTGAAGCTGTCCACGATGGAAGCAGGAATCAGAAGCTGTGAGTGTTCTAAGGATCTAAAGAAATTCAAGTTCTGAAGCTGTCCAATGGAAGCAGAAGTCAGAAGCTATGAATTCTCTGAAGGCAGAAGCTTATATGATCGTCTCTACCGAAATAATCAGGGAAGTCTTTTATCAAAGTTCTTCGAGTATTTATTTCAGGGGGAGATTATTTATCTCAGGGGGAGATTGTTAATCTCAGGGGGAGACATATTCATATGCTTATGCTATAGCTGTGTAATTTGTCTTTTGCCGTCTACTCTTTCTGATCGCAAATTCATATCATTTATATATGTTTTTGTCATCATCAAAAAGGGGGAGATTGTTAGAACAAGATTTGTTCTTATCAATTATCTTAGTTTTGATGATAACAATAATATGAATTTTGCTTAAGATAATATGGTACTCTAATCCAATGCAATTTCCCTTTCAGGAAATATATATAAAGAGTACGCATAATTCAGCGCTCAGAAGTTGTGTCTCAAATGGTTCAGCATGCAACATCAGAACATGGTCTGGCAAGACATCAGAAGATGGTCGAAGCAGAATCAGAACATGGCATCAGAAGAACATGAGATCAGAAGCACTGAAGATCAGAAGATGGTATCACGCAACAGAAGCACTTCAAGATCAGAAGATCAGAAGATGTTATGCACCAAGCTGTTTGACTCTGATGATATTCAAACGTTGTATTCACAAACATCAGATCAGAAGGAAGTACAGGTGGCAGACTACGCTCACTGACAAAAGGAACGTTAAAGCTACTAAAGGCAACGTCAGTAGACACAGCGTGAACAAGGCTCGAGGTAGTTGACAAAAGCGTATAACATTAAATGCAATGCTGTACGGAACACGCAAAGCATTAAATGCACTCAACGGTCATCTTCTCAACGCCTATAAATATGAAGTTCTGATGAGAAGCAAGGTTACCAATTCTCAACAACTCTGAACGAAAATAAACTTGCTGAAACGCTATTCAATCAAAGCTCAGAATCTTCATCAACTCACTACATTGCTGTTGTAATATCTTAGTGAGATTAAGCTTAAACGATAAGAGAAATATCACAGTTTGTGATTATAGCTTTTAAGAAGCATTTGTAAACTCTTGAATAGATTACATTAAGTTGTAAGGAACTAGAGTGATCGTGTGATCAGTATACTCTAGGAAGTCTTAGCAGTTGGCTGAGCAGTTTGTAACTAGAGTGATCAGGTTGATCAGTAGACTCTAGAAAAGTCTTAGAAGTTGTCTAAGCAGTTGTTCCTGGAGTGATCAAGTTGTGATCAGAATACTCTAGAAGACTTAGTCGTGGACTAAGTGGAAAACCATTGTAATCCGTGCGATTAGTGGATTAAATCCTCAGGTTGAGGTAAATCATCTCTGCGGGGGTGGACTGGAGTAGCTTCGTTAACAGCGAACCAGGATAAAAATAATTGTGCAATTTATTTTTATCGTCCAAGATTTAAAGTCACACTTATTCAATCCCCCCCTTTCTAAGTGTTTTTCTATCCTTCAACCATCTTCTGGGTAAGCTTCTGATAATCTTCTTTACATGATCATCCTTGGTGTAGCCTTTATCCAGAACTCTTAATCCAGCAGTTACCGTTTGAAATCTTGAGAACATCTTCTCAATGTTTTCATCATCCTCCATCTTGAAGGCTTCATATCTCTAGATTAGAGCAAGAGCTTTAGTCTCCTTGACTTGAGCATTTCCCTCATGGGTCATTTTCAATGACTCATATATATATCATAGGCCGTTTCCCTGTTAGATATCTTCTCATACTCAGCATGAGAGATAGCATTCAGCAAAACAGTTCTACATTTATGATGATTCTTGAAAAGCTTCTTCTGATCATCATTCATTTCTTGCCTTGTACGCCTTACGCCACTAGCTTTCACTGGATGTTTGTAACCATCCATCAGAAGATCCCATAGTTCACCATCTAGACCAATAAAGTAACTTTCCAGTTTATCTTTCCAGTATTCAAAGTTTTCACCATCAAATACTGGTGGTCTAGTATAACCATTGTTACCATTGTATTGCTCAGCAGAGCCAGATGTAGATGCAGGTCGGTCTGTTGGAATTTCACCAGCCATCTTTTACTGAAGCGTTTTTCTCTTCCTGAATCTTTTCTAAACACGGTTAAGTGCTTGCACCTTAGAACCGGCGCTCTGATGCCAATTGAAGGATAGAAAAACACTTAGAAAGGGGGGGTTTGAATAAGTGTAGTCTAAAAACTTGAACGATAAAAACAAATTGCACAGTTATTTTTATCCTGGTTCGTTGTTAACTAAACTACTCCAGTCCACCCCCTTGGAGTGATTTACCTCACCTGAGGATTTAATCCACTAATCTCAACAGATTACAATGGTTTTCCACTTAGTCCGCGACTAAGTCTTCTAGAGTATCCTGATCACAACCTGATCACTCCAGGAACAATTGCTTAGACACAAGCTAAGACTTTCTAGAGTATCCTGACCACCACGTGATCACTCTAGTTACAACTGCTTAGACACAAGCTAAGACTTCCTAGAGTATCCTGATCACACTTGATCACTCTAGTTACTTACAAATTAATGTAATCAATTCTAAGAGTATTACAATGCTTCTGAAAAGCTATAATCACAACAGTGATATTTCTCTTACAGTTTAAGCTTAATCTCACTAATATATTACAACAGCAATGTAGTGAGCTTTGATGAAGATGAAGTTTGAGAGCTTTGATTTGAACAGCGTTTCAGCAAGTTAATTATCAGCGGATTCGGTTTGAATTCGTAACCTTGCTTCTCATCAAAACTTCATATTTATAGGCACTTGAGAAGATGACCGTTGGGAGCATTTAATGCTTTGCATATTCCGTACAGCATTGCATTTAATGTTTCACTCTTTTGTCAACTACCTCGAGCCTTGTTTACGCTGTGTCTACTGACGTTGCCTTTAATAGCTTCTAACGTTCCTTTTGTCAGTCAGCGTAGCCTACCATCTTGTACTTGCTTCTGATCTGATGTTTGTGTATACGACGTTTGAATATCATCAGAGTCAAACAGCTTGGTGCAAAGCATCTTCTTTTCTTCTGACCTTGAAGTGCTTCTGAGCGTGATACCATGAGAACTTCAGTGCTTCTGCTTCTGATCTCAAGTTCTTCTGATGTTTCCATAGACCCATGTTCTGATTCTGCTTGACCATCTTCTGATGTCTTGCCAGACCATGTTCTGATGTTGCATGCTGAACCTTCTGAAACAAAGCTTCTGAGCGCTGATTTGTGCATACTCTTTATATATATTTCCTGAAAGGGAAATTGCAGTGTATTAGAGTACCACATTATCTCACACAAAATTCATATCCTTGTTATCATCAAAACTAAGAATATTGATCAGAACAAATCTTGTTCTAACATGGTTGTGTCTTTTAGCCTGCTAAATAGGCTCAGCTCAGTTAGCGGGGTCCACTGTACCAAATAAGATATTTTCACACTAAGGCGGTTTAATCAATAATTAAAAGCCCGCTTAGTGTGGTCTGATGTATTTTGTTTTTGTATAAATAGATTCTTTCATAGCTTTAGGGTATGGTTTTGGGAGATTTTAACCCCAACTCCATCAAAAACATTCTTTTGTAGAGATAGGCTAGAAAAAAACATTTTGAGCTTGCATCTTGGTGAATCAGAGATGTATTTGCACGAATCATCCTGACAATGCGAGGAGTGTCGGTTCATTTCTCTTCCTCTCTATTTATTTCTCTATTGGTTGGATTTTGTTTGTAAGCTTACTCTGAACTTATGTATATTTGTTGATCATGGTATTGTATAAAGCTTGCTTTACAAATAATTATTGTTGTCTTCCTTGATCTTTTTGCATTTATGTTTGGATTTGTGTTGTTATAGACATATACCTTGCAAATCTTGATTGAGGATGGATATCAGTTAGTTTTTATATTCTAGAGATAGATTTAGATCTAATAATCACAGCTAGTATCGAAGCTTAATGCTTACGTGTTGTTTGAGTTGCATGAGACATCGTCGATTAGAGTAATACATTTGTTCTCACAATTTGGGTTAGACATAACCTCTGTTATGGTGAATCTCATAGGTGTTTTAGAAATGGACACTAATGTGAGAAATACGTGATGGTAATGATGAATATTATCTGTTGAGTGAAATTGATCGATAAGTTTAAGTTTGTGACGAGTAGGTTAAATTCATGCTAGACAGTTCTCTCCTCTCTAAAGAATGCATTTTTTCTGTTTATATGTTTCCCCTTTAAATCCATTTTAATCCGAGCTCAGAAGTGCAGAAACTGTTGAACTACATTCTTTCTCTTACACAGATCCTTGTAGATAAATAATAAAACCCAGAATACTTCCGAAACTTTTACTTGTTGCTTTATTGCGTCAATAAAATGGCATCGTTGTCGGGGTTTGTGTTTTGATAATGAATTACATCACAATAATTTCAATGGTTGTGAGCTTTGTATATATCGTATCTTTTCACTTGTATACTTTTACTTGTCTATATTTGCGTATATGTTTACATACTTGTATATTTGTGTTTGTTTTCCACACTTGTTTATGTTTTTGCTTTTCTTGTGTTCAAATGTGTGTGTATATATATGTTATCCATCATTATTCAAGTGTTATTGTAAATTTTCTTGTTTTCGTAATGTTTATTTTTGTGTTTCGTTAAGACACTTGTTTTCGGGTTGCTCATTGAGGAAAAGCATCGGGTGACAAGAGGAAGTTACTAGCTAAGCACAATAAAGGCGTCGAGCTAACGATGTAAAACAAGCGCTTGTTGGGAGACACCCCACCACTTGTAAATTATGTATATTTTGTAGTTGAGTTAGTGTATGTGTTAGTGGAGGTGTGGTTGAGAAGTCAGATACATTTCTGATTTTTTGCATTTTCCTGCTGCGGCTAAACGCAGTTTGCACCCGTTTAGTGCGCTCAATTTTTCAGCACTTCTTTGCTTTGTGCTAGTAGAATTCCTGTTTCACTCGGCTCCTTTTTCCCATTTTCACCAAGGTTGTTTATATTAGTATATACTAGTAGTATTTTCTAATTATTTTGTTTGTTGTTTGAACTCCAATTTTGGTCTGTTAACTTGAATAAAGTTTAAGGTGATTTTCCAAGTTTGATCGTTTGAACTTAAGGATGTATGGTAATGATAGTTTTGAAGTTTGATACTTTTCAAGATACTTGTTTAACTCTTTCTATAGCATAACATGATTTTGAAAATTTTCATTTGTACAATTACCATGCCATTCATTCTTTTGCATTACTTGTTCTTGATTGAATCACTTTAGTTCCTACCCCAAATGTGAGGAAGCTTTCCATTTTTTACCATATGCATGAGACCAATAATATTTGTTTTAACTAAATTTTATTATGTTTAATCTTTAATTTGTGTTTATTTTTTGAAAGCATGAAAAGATCAAAGCATTTTGTTTCATTTTAAGCTCAACTACTTGGCCAAATAGTCAATTTACCTTGTGAGTAAGTGAGAATTTATTTTGAGCCTTTTGTCAATATCCATGTTATAGTTGAACTTGATGCTTGTCTATGAGTATTTATTTCACTAGTTTTTTAATGGATTTTAATTTCTTTTATTTATTGAACCCTCAACCATGAGTTGTTGTTTGAATTTTTACCTTGCCTTAGAAAGTAGAGAGTATTCACACTATGATGTTGGCTGAATTCAAGTTAACGAGAAAAATGATTGCTTGCTTATTTGTTGGTTGCTATGAGATTAAGAAAAAGAAAAGAAAAGAAAATGTGAAAATAAAAGAAAAAAATGATTTTTTTTTATAAAAAAAAGTATCAAATAATTGTGCTAAATAAGCTATGTGTTGGTGTAACATTTTGTGAAAAGAGAAGAAATGTGATTGAATTTTGGTGCTTGAGACATTGCGGATTGATCACTACTTTAGGATTAGACAAGTTTTTGTTTCAATTACCTTTAGAAATTGACCCTTCTTTGTTAACCAAGTTACATTACAACCTT